>NC_137824.1:36916135-36918635 GCF_963921795.1 Nannobrachium achirus
GCGGGACAACTCCCGAACGGACGGTTAATTTCCGGCCGGTCCAGGCCGGTCATTAAGAAAAAAAATTAAATAAAATGTCGGCCTTCATTCCATTTTGGGGGCTGGGCGGCCGACAAAGTAAATCGTCACTGTCGGGCAGAAACCTTGTACAGTATCTCCAAGTTTCAAATGTGTAATTTTTTTCGCAAAGCAAAGCCCTGCTTCATCATACAAGGCTGTCGAACAAAAGTAGTGAAAACTTGCGAGGCGTTGTGTGCTTGTAGATCGGCTGTTTTCACTAGTTTAAATCATTTTTAAAATGGTTTTGGATATACAAGGTTTCCACCGACAATGATGAAATATAACTCATGTAATTGGCCCAGTGGCTTGTCACTTGTCATGACCTGAAAATGGCAAATCTTTGAGTAGCAGCAGCGCTATAGAGAGAGATCTCTCTCACGCAATGAGGGCCTCTACAACTCTTTTTCCCGGGCTGAATCAGGGGCCCAGCACGTCCCTTGTGGAGGTTGGAGGTATGTCTCTGTGTGCCTGTCTTTCTGTCTGGTCTGGTCTGGTCGTCCGTCTGTCCGTCCTTGATTTGGGGTTGTAGCTGATATTGCAAGTCACATTTTCCAAGAAGTTTTGTTAACAGCATGATTGTTAGTGACTCTCTCTAAAAACTGGATTACGCTAAAGCAAAAGGAAAATGTTTTATTATTCACACAAACTCTATCATTAGATTTATCCTGTGCCAGTTAAAACTCACGCGATGTCTTGTTCCGAAAGATTATTATCAGAGAATTGTTGAAATAGATGAAAAATATGTTTCAAAGTGAAGGGAATATTCACACTCCCTTGAATAAATCTTTACGATTTCTTTATTTATAAATATGCACCGCATGGCAGCAGCAGCAGTCTATCTAGAGAAACGCACGTGTTTCAGCCTATGGGCTTCTTCAGCGTTTGAAACAGTACAGAAAGACTGACAGACAGACAGACAGTCCATCTTGATGGACAGAGGTTTTATGGACAGACAGTCAGACAGACAGAGGAACGGACGTCCAGGCAGACAGTATAGACTACAGTAGATAGATGGATGGATAGAGCCCTAGTTGGAGTTTTACTTTAGGTGGCTTCAGACCAGCATTAGTGAGAAGGGCCATGAGGTCAGCCATGTTTCTCTACATGCAGTGAAGTGAACTTTAAGCCCCTCAGCAGAGCCCATCCTCATCAGCACACAGACAACAAAGAGTTACATGTGGAGACAAAGTGTTACATCAGCAACACTTCCTTGTCTATACCAGCGGTTCCCAACCTGGGGTCTGGGTTCACATGGGGGTGATGAGGCTTTGTCCAGTGGTATAGTCCAATATTTTAAACGTCCGTCCGTCCGTCCGTCCGTCCGTCCGTCCGTCCGTCCATCCATCTTCAACCGCTTATCCGGAATCGGGTCGCGGGGGTAACAGTTCCAACTGAGACCTCCAGATTTCCTTATCCCTAGCAACTTCCTCCACTCTCTCAGGGAGTATACCGAGGCGTTCCCAAGCCAGTTTGGAGATATAATCCCTCCATCTGGTCTTTGATCTGCCACGGGGTCTCCTCCCAGTGGGTCGCGCATAGAGGACCTTCCTAGGAAGGCGCTCGGGGGGGCATCCGTACTAGATGCCCGAACCACCTAAGCTGACTCCTTTCCAAGTGTAGGAGCAGCGGTTCCATCTTGCACAAAATCATAACCTGCATACTGGTATCTCAATTATTATCATTTTTGAGTGGCTGACTTTGTGTGTGTTTTTCCAAGTGTTTTTCCATTGTATCAACATACTGATGTCGTAATGTCCAAGTGTTTTTATCAGGTTGCCAGACCTCTACATATCATCCGACACTTAGAGTCACCTACAGTACAGTAACCAGTAAGACTCCCTAATCGGGAGATAAGCGACCGTTGGTCGCTTATCTCCACAAATATCACAACCTCCACCTCTCACGTCATACGGGTAGCCATAGTTACACCTGGAATGTTGAATCTCCATATATGGAGATAACCTACGCATCACACAAAGTCTGACCTCACCAGCCCATACTTGGGCATGGACGACTTATATCTCCATATACGGAGATGGCCATATATGGAGATACGATGACATCACAGAGTCCACAGCTGATGATGTGGCGTGATGTCATACAATACACAAACAAGCCCTATATAAAGGGGCAATTCTCACCAGGGAAGAGAGCATTGCCTGGAATGTTGAATCTCCATATATGGAGATAACCTACGCATCACACAAAGTCTGACCTCACCAGCCCATACTTGGGCATGGACGACTTATATCTCCATATACGGAGATGGCCATATATGGAGATACGATGACATCACAGAGTCCACAGCTGATGATGTGGCGTGATGTCATACAATAAACAAACAAGCCCTATATACTGATGCGATACGATGACATCACAGAGTCCACAGCTGATGATGTGGCGTGATGTCATTGCGACCGTCAGGGAGCAGCTTACTATG
>NC_137824.1:36923635-36946135 GCF_963921795.1 Nannobrachium achirus
AAGATGCATTTTTAATGTGGTTTTCCTGCAGCAGTCACAGTGACACCAGGGTCCCATCATCACCGATGACAACGTCACCTTTTAAGGAGAAGGCCAGTGGGGGTTACATATGTGACCTGGCTAATCTCGAAGGGCTGGGTGTGTGGGTGGTTTTGGGCGGGTGAAGGGGTTTGCATACTTCTTAAATCCTGAAGTGGCTATCTCGCCTCGATGAGTGGCATCATCATCATCATCATCTTCATCATCATCATCACCACCACCACTGCCACACAAACCCCTCTCTACCTCTCTCTCTCTCTCTCTCCTCTCCTAGTGGTGTGGAGAGGCCCAATAATTGGATTCTTTCCCACAAATAACGGCTTCACCCTTGAGTTTAATTAAGCGGCAGACAGCAGCGCTGTGCTGCTCTACTCTCCACTGCTCAGAGAGAGAGAGAGAGAGAGGGAGAGAGCCCAGCTGTTATTACCCCATGGCCTTTATTACCATAGCTGAACAGTGATACAGGTTATTATGTTGAGCTGTTGTGAGAGAGAAGATCATTTGCACACTGCTCTCTATTATGTTCATCTCAAATAATCCCAAAATTAGGGGATGGTAGAATTGCATCGATGAGGATTATGACGTTGATGGGGTTCATTTTCTGAAATGTGCTAGTATCTATCTATCTATCTATCTATCTATCTATCTATCTATCTATCTATCTATCTATCTATCTATCTATCTATCTATCTATCTATCTGAATCAAGTTATGCCTTCAAGTCATGTTTTCATCATAGGCTATTTATATTTATTTATTAGATTTAATTTACACTTAACTATTTAGTTTGAGAATGCATTTTGTGTTTCGTTCACACATCCTCCCAGCCCTCCACTGAAACATCATTTGGTCTGAAAAAACAAGCATGAATGACAGTAGTCAATACAGTAACAAATACAAGCTCTCACAACGTCTACAACAAACAGAACACGACTCAAAATCTATCGCCGGTCAACAACACTACTAACTGTAATAATACTACTACTATACTGTTCTGTTTCAGTTCAACTTATTTTTATTTTTAATTGTATTCAAATCATTTTAAGTGCTATATATAGTATTATCTTATGTGTAAAATGTCATGCTATCGTAATGCTTAAGGCTTTGTGTAAACCACTCTGACTTGCCTTTTTGTTTAAAATGCACTATGCAAATAACATTTCCTTGCCATATACCGTTAGTGATACTACAAATACTGCTGTTGATACTAATGCAGTACAACTGTACTACCACACTGTACTTGTGCTGTTTATTAACAAAGTAAAAAAAAGGAAAGATTACAAGCCACAGCAGTAGCGGTGTTGTGTTTGATTAGAATGGGATTACTTTATTATAGTGGCTGTGGCAGAGTGCACGATATGTACACAATACACCGTTGATACACGTATTCGTGAACGCGCACAAGTACACACACGCACGCACGCACACACACACACACACACACGCACGCACACACGCGCACACACACACACACACACACACACTGCCTCCAAGCCCCATCCCTCATGCCACCGATCGTATTATAACTCCTCCCGAGGTCCGTAGGGCCACTTTGTATGGAGGAGAAGTCATTTGGCTGTCACTGGTCCCCACCACACACACACACACACACACACACACACACACACACACACACACACACACACACACACACACACACACGCACACACGCACACCCCTCCCATGGTCTCTAAAGCTGTGTTTGTTGTTCTATTCTCCTCTATGTCTCCCAGAGGAGTTTCCTCATTTTAATAGAAATAGAACGCTTCATCATGCAGGGGCACAAACTTCCCATGTTGCATTGCTCCAGTGGCATTACCAGCAGCAGCAGAGGAGTGACATGAGCTGGGGAGACGACAAGAACCAAACCAATGACAGACAAACAGAAAGTATGTTTGTTTGTTGTTCCACATGACTGCTCCGCTGTTCTCGTCTCTAGGAGGGGGATCGTGGGCTGTCGGGTGGAAACCTTGTATGTCCAAAACCATTACCTTTCAATGAATAAAAAAAAAAAAAGAAAAAACCTAAGAATCCAGTGATAGTCAACACTCCTGTTATTACTTTGCATTGGTCAAATATTTATAAAACCCACAGACCCACTTTCAGCCTGATGTCCCTATTTTGGGCATTTCTTTAGGTCTATAGCTTTCAAAAGAATGTAACAAATTAATAGCTGAGGCACATTGGGCGCTTGTAGATCAGCTTTTTGATACTTTTATGTGACACTGTCATACAACAAAATATGTAATATGGCATTAATTTATGAAAAAGAAAACTTAAAAAAATGACAGCCACAAATGTAGAAAGGTATAGCAATGAAACATATTGTAACAGAAAGTAGTGAGTTTCTACCAAAAACACCAACCAGGATGTTTTATATGTAGATCGCGGAGGCCTTTAGAGATGTTTAGAATACATGGACTGATTGGCTGAGAAAGAATTCTGTTCTTTTCATGTTGCTACACGCGAAAAGACGCTTTAAGATCCGAAAGAAAGTTCTTGTCATCCAAACCAGTGCCGACCGGCCTGGACCGGGCTGCCCTCGCCGCTCTAATCACATGGGCACAGCTGTATCCTAAATACCGCAGGGATCGTTTGACGAGAGATTTTACAGCCCCTCACAGCCTTCGGGATTTCGCCCGTCTCTTCTGTTGTGGTAAAGAGGCCTGTGGATCTCGACGGGGGCACGCAGCCTCGGGGCACAAGCAGCCGATAGCCTCGCCCCGGAGAAGAAGCTGCTAGTTTTGTGTCTTGTGTGATCGGCCGCGCACCAGCCAAAGCTGCCACCATTGACTAATTGCACTTCATCTGGGCGCGGGGATCCATCTTGGCTAACAAGAAAGCGCTAGAGGTCTTCATTTAGCTATCAAACCCTGAACCCTCCACCCCCCCCAGGCCCCAACCCCCCCCCTTGAGTGCAGCTGCTGTCCTCGCTCCTCACCCAATCAACACATCAAACGACGAGCCCCGATTCATTTTCCCTCCCTCCCTCCCCACCACCACTCTCTCCTTCTCTCCGCCTTGCTGTGCGAGGTAAAAAAGGAGGTGTGTGTTTTTCTGGCTGGTGGAAGCCCAGAGCAGAGAGCGAGAGACACGGAGGTGAATACTGAACGGCAGCTTTAGCGCAGCCTGCCAGCTAGCGGGATTTACCAGGGTATTTATTCTTTTAGAAGCAAGACAAAAGAGAGATTGCACATGGCCTCCTGCTCTCGCCAGAGTCACTCCGCTAAATTCAGCCAGAAAACTGACCCGCGATATAATGAGGCTTTGTCTCAAAGGGGTCTTCCTGGTTTGGTGATCTGGCACAAATTCATCCTGTTCACTGTTATAACCGGAGTACGATGGTGCAGTATGTGTGTGTATATATATATATATATATATATATATATATATATATATATATATATATATATATATATATATATGCAATCATGCAGGGAGCAGCCTTTTCAGGTTTCTGAGGTTGAAAACTGAACATTCTAAGATTGATTTCACAATGGCTACTGACTATTTTCCTAATATTTAGAATAGGTACAATTAAAGGGTTGTACACAAGGCATAAGTTAAGAAATAATTAATTTTGCATGAAAAAACTCAACTTAGTCTTGCTCACCTAAGATCAAACCAACCGATTAATCGATTATTCGGCTAAGATGGGACAGCCTTAAATAAAATGGATTTTGTAATTTCGAATGAAATTCATTGTGTGTGTGTGTGTGTGTGTGTGTGTGTGTGTGTGTGTGTGTGTGTGTGTGTATACACACACCTGAAAAGGCTGCATGATTGCATCTAGCAAAGATTTGTTGATTAAATCAACTTATCGATTCGTCTACCAATTCTTATGACTATTAGTCGACTAATAATTTCTTTAATCTTTAGGACAGCCCTAATTGTGTTCTCACTTCACACTATATTTTATTTTCTGCTTTGTTCAAAATATTTTCTTGTTGAGGCAGTTTGTCAACTGGCGGTGTTCCTCTAAAGACTGATGCCCTATTTGTTTTAAATTAAGAACAGGGATCTAATAATAATACTAATAATTATAATATGCAGATATGTGAGCGGTTCCATGTCCTCTGTAGGCCGGGGCTCATATGTTTATTAACAGGCTCCTCTACCATATGTTCTGATTAGATTCTTAATTACACAACATTACCACAGTGCCAGAAAATAATATATTTATGTCCTCCAGGAAATAAGGTGAAATTGAAGAAATGAATTTCTGCATTATGGAAAGGCCATTAACACTGGATATTCAGATATTATATGCATCTATCCATCTTATATGCAGTATCAGAAAATCATGTAATATAATACATGATTTTAGTAATCAATTATCCATCAATATTATATTGATAATTCTTGGTGGTCGGCAAGTAAATTGATTATGGTTCTAGTATTCGGTGTCATAGCAGCCACAGACTTATATTACATTATGGATTGTATAATATATGACCTCAATGATTAAAAGGTACTAATTTGCATGTGTTACACCAACTCGAATTGAATATAAATCAGTTGATTATCGTCTCACGCACAATTAACAGGAGACTTCTACGTCTGCTCAGCAGCCTGTTTAACTTTGATGTGATTGTCATCTTCAATTAAAGGCCCTGTCACCTCCAAACTGTCAAAAATCAATGGACGTCAACGACCGGTCCAGTTTAGTGGGTAAAACAAACGCATCGATACCTTGGTTTTGATTATGGCTGTAACGCATGAGAACCAGCATGTTGCTACTAAAATGTTGTCATCTGGGCTGTCAGGTTAACGACCTCGCTCCAAACGAGACAAACGGATACATTCTGGTGTAATGAGGCTCTTATGAATGAGTGTGTATTGGGTTATTTCTCTTCCAATCAATAGCCCAGTAAAAAAAAAGTCAATAAACATATGCGTAAATTGATTCCATTTGGTTATTATCATATAAAACAGCTGCGTAAATATGCAACTAATTACCGGTGACACTCTCCGATATGTGCTGAGGGGCCGGGCCAGGAACATTTCAGATTCTACGTCTTTATTTGTTTTAGCCAGTATCACCCAGTAGGTGTCATACTATCGTGTTCTTCAGTACAGTTGTTATACAATAAAGGACAGTGTGTTTTTATCCGCATTTACAGGAATTGTTGATTTTTAAAAATGATTTAAACTAGTGAAAACTTTTTTTTTTTCCCACTAATTTTGTGCGATTGCCTTGTACGATGAAGCAGGGCTTTACTTTGCGAAAGAACATACAAATTTGAAACTTTGAGATATGAGGTTTCCACCCGACAACGACGATATGAGTGATGCTCCACATTATCAGTATGTGTGTGTACACATAAGTGTGTTTATGGGTACCGTACATGAGCATATAAGTGTGTGCATGTATTTGTGGTAACTTTGAAATCTATGCCACTTTCCTTCCAAGTCTTCCAGGTCCACGGTACACAATATAACCACAACAACTTTGTAACTCAGTGTACAAATGGAACCAAGTGGACCCCTATGATTTGTTCACTTTCAGGGTGATAATAGCACTGAGGATCTTACTGTTCACACAGATCAGCCCGAGGACACAGAGTTTCACTGTCCTACAGACACCTCAGACATCCTGAAAGATGCCAGCAACCCGCTGTGCCAGCCCGGCCATCCTTTCCCCCCTCCTAATTCAGCCGAGCCATGCAGATTTTCTCTCCTAATCCCCCCTTTGCCTGCGCTCGCCATCCCCCTGGAGCTCTGGAGTAATATGATCTGGAGAGAAACGACTGATGCTGAATTCCCCGTACCGTCCTTCCAATATCTCTTGGTCCCCTAACTAACGAGATGAGCTCTTTTCCATGTGGGCCCTTAATGCCACTCTGCCCTCCATTCTCCACATCCCCCCAATGCGCCACGGTGAAAATCACAGCCCGGGACTCAAACCTGCGTGTTGATTTAGAGATTACGGGGCTGACAACAGGTCCCAGTCCCCACCTCACCTCACCCCCTACCCAAAACCTCCAGCCTATACCCCATCCCCATCCTGGGGAAACCCAGGATTTTAGTAATACCGAGATACCTCTCACTTTTCTCTCTCTCTCTCTCTTGCTCTCTCTACAGCTGTCTTTTTTCCTTCATTCTCCCCTTGCTCCCTTCCTCAGCCTCTCTCTCTCTCTCTCTCTCTCTCTCTCTCTCTCTCTCTCTCTCTCTCTCTCTCTCTCTCTGCATGAGTGCTCACAGCTGCCGGCGCCACCACGAACGCTAAGCAGGTTTTAAGAGCGGGTCCCAGTCGGGCCCTCTCCCGGCCAACCAGGAGGCAGAGCCGTTCCGATCCAGACCTTTTTAAGTGATCATCCTTGTATCATAACAGATTAAGGGCTGCTGCTCCTCTGGATTAGGGCCTAATCTAACCTAATCTAACCTTTATCCCCTCCCATCTTCACCTCAAACTCAGTCGCGACCAGGAAGTCAATCGCCCCGGCAACCCCTGTGATTTACAATGACACTGAGCTTCCCTCCTTTTCACGCTCTAATTATCCGGATTAAGAAAAACACTTTTGAGTAATTATTTTCACATCGGATAAACATTAGGCTTGCACGGATTTAGCTGAGCTTTCACCCAACAAGGAGCTGAGAGCTGAGAGCTGAGCCGGCTTTAACGGCTCCACACAGGCAGATGGAAGTCCTTCTTCTAATCAGGAACAACCAACAAACAGTCCAGCAGGAGGAGAGCAATGAGCTGTTCTTTTGTAGCAAAGAATACGAGTGTGTTTGGAGGGGTGGGGTGGGGGGTCGTTACATAATGTAAGGTAATGTCCCTCTCTGTCACCAAGTAACTCCACTGAGGAGAGATAGTGTTGCAAAGAGCCACAGGTTAAAGTGAATTGATAACATGGAATTCTAATTTACAGTCAATTCATTCTGTTTTTGATTTTAAGTTTGTGTTACTCTGTTTGTGTTGCTCTTCGTGTTGCTCTGTCTGTGTTGCTCTGTTTGTGTTGCTCTGTTTGCATTGCTCTGTCTGTGTTGCTCTGTTTGTGTTGCTCTGTTTGCATTGCTCTGTCTGTGTTGCTCTGTCTGTGTTGCTCTGTTTGCATTGCTCTGTTTGCATTGCTCTGAAAGAGCAACACAGAGTTGCTCTTTTTGTTGCTCTTTTTGTTGCTCTGTTTGTTACTCTGTCTGTGTTGCTCTTTGTGTTGCTCTTTTTGTTACTCTGTCTGTGTTGCTCTGTTTGTTACTCTGTCTGTGTTGCTCTGTTTGTTACTCTTGTCTTTGTTGCTCTTCTTTGCTGATGTATTTCCCCTGACAACTGACACACTCAGAGACACTTTTTTCTCTCAGAGTAAAAGGCACCCTGGGAACAAGGTGACCTCCAGAGTTTGTTTGATATTTCATGTTATTTCAATCATACACAATTACCAGCTGGAATCACATCACAGCACCAGATAACCTCTTAAAGGGACAATTCCCTGAGAGGGTTGACCTCTGACCTCCCAGGCCTGCCTGCAATCTTCCCCGGGACGACACTGCAGCCATGGCTGAGGTTAGAGGGACGAGTGTGTATGTATATATGCACACATGCATGCCCTCTCTAACACGAGCACACACACGCACGCACGCACGCACGCACGCACGCACGCACGCACGCACACACACACACACACACACACACACACACACACACACACACACACACACACACACACACACACTGTGACAGAATACCTGTATAATAATGTATGTAAAACATTTTCTTGTTTTCCATGTTGTTTATGTTGTTTATTAGTAGTACTTACTCTCTTGCAGACACAAGGCATCACAGAGCAGCTGGTGGTCACATCAGATTCTCTGTAAAAGCTGGAGGTAATTCAAGAATTACAATTATATTTAAATTACACAAGTTTAAATATAAACTGCTCAAAATTGTAGCTGTTTGGGAGTAATGTATTTAAGAAATGATTTGGCCATGCAACATATACTTTCTCCCAGATCTTCAGAAAGGTACATTCTATTACATTTTATGTAAATGTTTATCTATAAGCATATTTTACGAAAGTTTTGTTGGTGAAATTTGGTATACCTGCAGGCTGAGGGAGATTTTGTAAAAAAAAGGAATATGGTCAGTTGGTCACTGAATTTGGATTAAATTCAGGCAAAATGTATCCCAAATTGAATTCAAACACTATAGTTTAATCTGTTTTTAAGAACTCGATGAGGAAATCGACAAGCTAAATCTCCCAAAACAGGAGCAGAAAACCCAACGGTCAAACCTGACACAGATTTATAGACGGACTAATTTCCCAACACTCATACAGGAAATGACAGTTTCTCTGCTCCTCTGAACTCTGATTAATGTTGGTGGAGTGTGGTGAGAGTTTATGTTGCCACTAACCCCTCGCTACCCTCTGACTGTCCCCCGCTGATAAAACGGAGACCTCTCATGTCCACCTGCCCTCTCCAGCTCTACCCAGAACCAGATGTGTGTGTGGGCTTTGATGTGGACCAAAACCCCTTTGGGTTCCAGGAGGGGACCGAAACCCCAAACCATCCCAGGTTCAGCCACAACACACCAAGATAACTTTCAACACGACCGCTGGATCCACCAGTGACAAATGTGACTTATTTAAACCCTATACTTGGTTGACCGACGGGAGTCCCCCTCGGGGCTCTGGTGTCTTTTCTGTTTTCGCTCGATATTAAATGTCTTGTGAGTGTGACACATTGTGAGCTTGTAGATAATGCCATTTTCTGCAAAAGTTTCCCCCAGAATATGGATGCAGGGGTTTAAGTAGTTAACATGGTCTTCTTTGGAGAAGACAGCAAAAGGTGTTTGTATGTTTTATTTATATAGTGCAGGGGTCTTCAACGTTTTCAGGCTAAGGACCCCTTAGTTGAGAGAGAGATGAAGTAGGGACCCCCACAACCTTTTCATAAATTCCATAGTTTCATCGTTTGACAGCACAATCATCAGTGTGTTTTGGATTCATGTTAATGTGTGTTTTCAAATATCTTACCACTTGAACAGTTAATTAATAAACTTGACCTTTCACTCTGTACTTAGTCTGCTCTTTTTCCCCTCTACACCAAACCACTTTTGCGCTGCGAGGCGTTGTGAGCTTGTAGATCTGCTATTTTTGGCTTAAGTTATCAGAATATGGACTCTATAGGGTTCAATATAAAAAGGTGAGTTTCTATCACACAAAGATTTGAAGGACCTCCTGTAGTAACTCTGAGGACTCCCTAGGGGTCCTGGACCCCCTTTTGAAGACCCTTGATATATTGGGAAATAATTCCAATTTATTTTAAGCTGTTTGGAGTAACAGACAGTTGGAATCTTTAACGTGAGACAACACTCCAAGTACGACAAACCACAAAAAAAAAAGGCTTGGTCTATACTTTTCTCCCGTATATTTTCTCAAAATATTCCTGTACACAATCTCTCAAAAGTACATCTTCTTGCATTATTTAAAAGACATATGACATTATCTTTATCTTTTCAATGAAGGCCCGGTCGTCCATCTGTGGTCAATAAAGA
Source organism: Nannobrachium achirus (assembly GCF_963921795.1). Classification (NCBI taxonomy): domain Eukaryota; kingdom Metazoa; phylum Chordata; class Actinopteri; order Myctophiformes; family Myctophidae; genus Nannobrachium; species Nannobrachium achirus. The sequence goes on from NC_137824.1 coordinate 36,933,173, forward strand.
TGTAAGAATAACTCTGAGGGTAAACCAACATTTAATGCGCCCTCGCCAAACGGCGACCCGTCGCTGACCCCGTGCCTCTGTGACAAGGGCCTGTGTAAGCTGCACTTATGCTCTTAAGAAAAGTGTATAAATGTTGCATGTGCACCCAGTGTTGCTCTTGCTAATCAGGCCCAGCCAGAGAAAACAAACCGCTCTTAGCTTTCAACTTGTGACTCGCCGAACGGGGACGGCCGTCTGCCGTGACTCGCGCTGGATGGACACAATGTATCTGTGTGGATTCCTGAGCGTGGAGCAGTGGTGTAAAGTAACTATAGTACATTAACTTAAGTAAAATTTTGTGGCATTTGTACTTTACTTGATAATATAAAACACACATAAACCACTTTAGCCCTATTTTATACCTTGACTATTTGAAAATAGCCGATCTACAAGCTCACAACGCGTTGCATTGTGACGTGTTTGTAGATCTGCTATTTTGTACTTTTACTTTTGGTACTTAAATACTTTTCATACTTTTACTCAAGTACATTTTGAAATCCAGACTTTTACTTGTAAGAGTATTTCTCAAATCTTGCAGTATTGATACTTTTACTTAAGTACAATACGTGAGTACTTTTTCAACCACTGGCCGTTGACAATTCCTGTCAATGTAATTCCTGTGCTCCGCGTGCTCGCTCCGACATGACCAACACTGTTACATAAGAGACTCCATAAACAGCATGTCGCTTCTGTCCAGAGAAAGCAAACCCTGGCCTACAGACTGACCCCAATAACTTTTAACTGCAATTTTTATGTTTCTTTTTATTTTTCGTGACTGAAGAAAGCACACACGCACGCACGGTACACGCACAGCACACGCAGTAGCATAAACACGTTTTTCAATATAATTTCATTACAGCACTTTCCTATTTGTTGCCAAATGTGTTTCCCATAGCTTGAAGTGAACAATGCCATCAGTGATTGATGTGTTCGCTGTGTTTTCTGCCACTGTTCATACAGGAAGTCAAAACCACACCAAACATGGTGTCCGATCCCGGTCATAAACAAACACAGTAATTATCAGACAGCACAGTAGGCCCACACAAAGACCTTAAATAGACGGTTAGGTTGGAGGGAATCTTTCGGGACCTCATACCTGCTGACATACCAGTTAAACCCAACAAAGTAGCGGGGAGATTACTCTTTCCTGCTATTGTAATCCATTAATTTCACACTCCCCCTCTTCGGCGTGCCCGCCGGGCGTGTCTGGTCTGGACCATGTCTCTTACCTCCAACAGAGCTTTGGGAAACCTTGAAACTCTTCTTCTCATGCCTGCCTGTAGCCTACAGCTACGGCTGAATGCCATAACATTAGAGAGTTCCTTGGAGAAACGCCTCCACCCTCCCCTGGCGAACGGTACAAAGGGGTTATCGCCACACCCATGGAGCTGTAGACACAGCATGGCCTCAGTGATAGGTTAGCCTGTTTTCAGGCCAAGGGCCCCTTAGTAGTGAGATAGATGAAGCAGGGACCCCCACAACCTTCTCATAGATTCCGTATAGTTTCATTGTTTGACTGCACAACACAGTAGTAACTCTGAGGACCCTCTAGGGGTCCCGGACCCCCTGTTGAAAACCCTTGATCTAGTGTAAGGGGTTTCAAAGTGGGGTCACAGGATCCCCAAGGGTCCCTGCCAAATGAGAACAAGATTACTGTAATCTCACTTTAATTCAAGAGTTTAACGTCTCACTGCGTTAACGTAATGTTTCAGTATCACTATACTATGAATCTATTCATTATGTACAATTATGATTGTTTAGACAATGTATTATGTATTGTATATCATTTCAGGATCCCAAGGACCGAAACATTTGAAATTGAAGTGGCCTAAAGTCAATTTGGAAGTATGTGACATGAAAAAGTTAGAAAAACCTTGATCGAGGGTTCGAGTCCCATTCCAGACGACCTTTGCTGCGTGTCAGTCCACATCTCTCTCCCCATTTCCTGTCAGTCTACTGTCCTATCAATAAAGGCATAAAAGCCCCAAAACTAATCTTAAAAAAAAGAGAAAAGCCCTAGGCCTGATACAGTATAGTGCATTTTTTAGCTCTTTTGAAAAAAAAGGAAAAAAGGTTTGGACAAAATCAATGTTTTCTCATCAACAGCCATCTTAGCTGCTGCTCAGATCACCTGATAAATACCCCTGATGTAAATGCAAAATACATAAGCTCATCACCGACTCATAAGGTCAAGCACATCTAACATGCCCTGGTCCAAAAGATCCGTCCATCGACGTTCAACACTCCCACAGCAACCTCCAATCATCTGCCAGTAATTTGATTTTGTTTGTGACTCTGGCGATGATGGAGAGGTGGAATTAATCCACGCTGCATATCCACAACGGAATATTTCCCGCCAGCCTCAATCGATCCGGTACTGTTATTTGCCACGAGGATCAGTGTGGTAATTAAGAACTGAACGCATTTAGCATCACACAGCCGGTCTTTCATTACCTCTGATAGCCTGGCAGGAAATGAAAAGGTCAGACTGAGGAATGGAACGCAAGATGGCCGACGGCATGTCATATAGATGGCCACTGAGCTTGACGGTTCTGCGTTCGCTTTGCTGTCTGATGTATGACACACAGGCCAACTGATGGGTGGGTGGTCATCAATGGATATCTCTGCTGTCGGGGAGAAACCAGCTAACTCCAAAATGTTCATTTTTCAGCAAATGAAAAACAAAAACAAGAAGTGGAGTTAGGAGGTTTTGTCCGTCATTGATGAGAACAGCTGAATAGACCTCCAAGCTCACAATGAGGTTGGAGGTCAAAAGCTTGTGGAGCCTGGAGTTAACTCCAAACCAGTTAACTCCACCCCCCTTTGGTGGAGTTAGCTGGTTTTGTCAGAAGCACATTTTAATACTTTTCATTGGTTAAATATGTTTGTAACCAACACAGACGTAAAGGCAGCACTGATTCATGAAAAAGTGTCACCAGTGGGTCAGGGCCCAACGTTGGGTCATGAGACAAGATGTTTTTTTAATATGTATTTTATTGGTGCTACTGATGGACGTCTTTTGACGCTGGAAGAAGACATCAAAATTGGTCTGTGCATCCTGGGCGCTTTGAGGTGACCTTTTTAACCTCAGTCCTATTTTTATACTTTGCCATATGACGTGTCAAGCAAATAGCGTAATAGTCAAATAGCCGACCTATACCAACACATCTTGATGGAATGCTTGTAGATTTAGCTAGTTTCGCTAATTCTGACATGCCTAACATAGGGATGCCAAGATTAAATTGGTTAAAATATACTATATATTTTCTTCCTTAGTAAATAAATTGACATTTCTTGGAGAGACAAAGGATACAACAACAAAAGCTTAATGAAATGTTATTCTAGCGACAGCTATTTTCCATGATCTCATATTAGAATGCTTATCTCAATTTTATCAACATCTTTGTTCATAAAAGGAAATTCTATACAGCATATCGTCGTTGTTGGGTGGAAACCTTGTATGTCCAAAACCTTCCCTTTTTTGTTATTTTGAAAACTATTTAAAATAGTGAAAATAGCCACTACAGGCTCACAACGCCTCGCATCCTGTGTGCTTGTAGATCTGCTGTTTTCACTAGTTTTGTGCGACATTCTTGTATAATGAATCAGGGCTTTACTTTACAAAGAAACATACACATTTGAAACTTGGAGATACAAGGTTTCTGCCCGACAGTGACGATATAAGTGTAGTCACTTCATGTACTTTGTCTTGATTACAGTGTGCATTCCGCTTTCTTAAGGCACACACTGTTCTGAGAATCCTTAGAAATGTATTTGGATATTTTGACACATTTACATGTATTGTTTAAAGTTGTTCTTTTGTGACTTAGACCACTGGTTCTCGAAGTGGGTTCCGGGGACCCCAAGGGATTCTTGAGGGGGTCCCCAGCTAAAGGAAGAACAGCTTAAACACTTATTTCACTTTCAAATAAAATTAACATAAAAACATATATAAATAAGAAATGGAAAAATCACAGCCCTTCTTCACACATTATGAAAAGGACATTCTAATGCTTGAGGGAGTTATGATTTTCCCATGACTTTTTTCATATTTTTATTAATGTATTATTTTAATGTTTATTTTATTTGAAAGTAAATTATCCCTTAAACCCTATTTTGGTTTTAGGCTATGCCATTGTGATGTGTTGTGAGCTTGTAGATATGCTATTTTTTTTAATACATCTTTTCTTAATGTGGTCCCTGGCACAAAGTCCTTTCAAATGGGGGTTCCTGGCCAAATACATATCAATTTGGGTGTCCTTGGCATGACAATATTTGAGAACCACTGGCTTAAACAAACCGAACAATTGTATTCTGGCTCTATTTTCCACTTTCTACATGGGTTACAGTGCACTGGGTGTGCGCTGATACTAAGACACAACTGCAATGTACAGGATCGATAAATCACAGTCAGTCAACACGTCTAATACGATCATAGTGTCCAACATACCAAGGCTCTAACAAGTTCTAACACAGTCCATATGGGACGCAGTCAAACACAATGTTCTGAATCCACAGACTTTCTTTCAATAAACCACAAAAAATGTTTGTCTTGACTGCATACTTAATCTTGTATTCTGTTTCAAAATCTTATTTTTCTCAACATGATTGAAAAAGTGCATGATAATAATTCCACTCGTCTGCAATTTAGGCTGATTCAGAAACGTTTCTGAATTATGTGTCGTTGTCTCAAATTAAGTGGCACCATCTGTTGCATTCCAACACATCCAACACTTTCAACACACCATTTGTAATATGGCTATTACTGACCATACTTACAGTATATGATCATAAGTTAACCCATTACTACTTGCAATTAGACTGAATGTACTTTATGTAAATACAGTCAATCAACTAACAACCAATGGGCAGGGTTACAGATCAGTTCTGGACTTGAAGAGAGGCAGGGCCAAATTGTCTGTTTGTCCTCCGGGTTGCGAAGAAGTAAACAAAAGGGACCTGGTCTCAATTCCTGCCAGCAGTGTCATCCTGGTCACGTGCAGCAATTGAACACAACTGGCAATGTTTGAAATGTTTCTACGTCAGTGGTGCTCAAACCTTTTCATGTGAAGGACCCCCAAAACGATATGCATTTGGCCATGGACCCCCATCTCAAAATATTTAGCTCCAGGGACCCCCCATTAGCAAAATTTTAGTTACAAATGTTCGCTTAAAAAACACATATATTCAAAGATTTGCACGCATTTTCACGACGTTTCAAAAATAGCAGATCTACAAGCTCGCAGCGAGGCACTCGGTGCCGCGCGGTGAGCTTGTATATCTGCTATTTTTCGATAGCTAAAGTATAAAATAACGAAGGCCCCTTCACCTTGGGACCTACCGTACTTTCCCCCCCTTTTGACTCCCCTGGCCGTCAGGAGTTGATGTTCTTGTCTCTGCGTTAAGGACTCCTACTGATTGGACAGGGCACCTGTTTCCCATGAAGCTCTTTCAGCTGAAGAGCCTCGCTGTCAGGCCAAATAAAGCGGCTGATGACTCCAGAGCACCAGAGGAGGGTTGTCTACACCTTCCAGAGCAGTGGTTCTCAACCTGTGGGTCGGGACCCCCAGGGAACTTAATGTGCAACATTGTTTTCTCACTCAAAAGTCAACAAACCAACATTACGTTTTAAGTGTAGGTCTATATAGAGGGTAGGCCTATCTGCACATTTCTAAAGTGACAATTTGTGGACTTTTTAATACCTCATGACAAATTAAACATTGGCCAAATTGTTAAATATTAGAGGCAGAAATTGCGCTATTTTCATTATAGAACCGTGTTATACAAAATGCAATGCCTCAACTCTTAGTGTTCGTCAGGGTGGGGGTCCCCGGTTAAAATAAGATTATTTTGGGGGTCGTGGCATGAAAAGGTTGAGAACCACTGGTCTACACCCTCCAGAGGACAAAATACAGGGAGTTGGCAGCAAAGACTGCATTACACATGCATAGGGAATTGGTAACAACTAAATTGGAGAGGAAAACAACAATAAAAATGCAGGGAAAAAATAAAAAGCCTTATGCTTTTGGCTTCAGAAAAGCACCTTCTTTTCAACCAATAATATTTTTTTTTTATATATATATATATATATATTTTATTTTTTAGGACAATATACATGGTGTGGTGTCTGGGGAAATGACACCACACTGGTCTCCAGCCAGAATTGATGTTATGATCATGGAATCAACGCTCCATCTTGTGGTGCGCAAAAAGGTATCATTTTAAAAATGCATTGGCATTAATAGCTGAATAATGTACAAACACTTCTCAACGTGGATCTTTTACAAGTGTGGGACCTCTATAGCTTTCCTTCTTCAGGTCTGCAGGACAGTGGTGGTGGGGGTCGCTCAGCCATAGATGAACTGGCCAAGACAAACGACATCTCTCCATGCCGTTTGGCAGCCTGGGGGCCTCAATGACTCCCCGAAGACACTTAACACTTAAGAGCCACAACAATAAGGTGACAGGCCAAATAGAACAGGACATGATGGACAAGTCTGTAACCTGAAATCACAGCTGTCTGGGCCTGGCTGTTACTTTGGGGGGGGGGACTACGGCCACAATGTTCTGAGCCAACAGCTCCCAGAGGTCCAGACACACCACCTGACACATCAGTAAGTTTCATGGAAAATCTTTTATCACCCTCCTCCTCCTCCTCTCCTCTGCATCCAGAAAAACCTCGGCCGCCGCTCCAGCTTCTATCAATAAAGTGCTCAGACGCTGGAGGAGCCGTTAAACAAAGCAATTTGTTACGCTGTCATTTAATGGAAATCAAAGGGGGATTTTCTCCATTTACGAAGTTCCCTCTTAAGCACGGAGGAGAAAACACGCTTTAAAATGCATTATTCACGTGTTTGGCAAGTGCCGCAGGAGAAAGTTTTCCAATTAATTGTTCTACTCCCCTTTACGTTCTTGCTGCCTGAAACGCAGAGCCTGCCTGCCAAATAAAACAGACAGATAATGGGAGGGGTTCAAATGTGCTCATGGTTACTAGGACTTTCGTGGAGGAAAAACTGTGCGCATTAAATCATAAAGAATTATACCATATCGTCGTTGTCGGGTGGAAACCTTGTATCTCCAACTTTCAAATGTTTCCGTTCTTTCGCACAACGCCTCGCTGTGCGAGGCGTTGTGTGCTTGAAGATCGCCTGTTTTCACTAGTATAAATAATTTTTAAAATGATAAATGCAAAAGGAACAGTTTTGGACATACAAGGTTTTCACCCGACAACGACGATATGCACTATGCGGTACAGAAATACTACCTCCATATTGAAAATCCAACAGTGTTTGTTGTCCAACAGCAACAGTTTGTTTGAGTAAAGTTTCAACTGGTCTATGTTTGCTGATACCTCACTCTTTACACACTGGGATCGCGATGAATAAACAATCTAATTAAGGCATCAAACTATTCTAGACAGATAGATAATCATTATTAGTCCTGGCGGAAATTCCTTTTGTGCCAGGCAGCCACTATACAGGACACAGAAATCACACAATACATAGACAACAAGAAAAGTATAGGCTCAACATCATGGTTAATTAATACAGCACGCTATAGTTGATGGCTCATTCATATATAGGTTGATGCTTTTATTCATGGTGAAGAAACAACATTATTTTGAGAAAACTAGAAAGATGCAATTGGAAATTGACGGTGACGCAAGTCACACTTGCAAAAGATTTTTGTCTTCCCATTTGAATTTTTTACATTCAAGTCAATGGGGAAATTAAATTATGAATAAATGTATTTCAATTAAACTATTTAATATATATGTATATCTTAGCAAAATGCAAGGAATCGATTCCCGATGAAGCTGGTCGGTTTGACATAGGGCCCAAGTGTGTGCCACCAAAACTGTGGGAGAAAAGAACGAAAGATGGATGGATGGAATAAAGTTGGACAAGTACTAGTCTAGTTGCCCTGCAGGGGCAACCAGACTATAGTCACACTAACAAAACAATTTGCTTTATCGTTTCATTATAGCTGCATATGTTGCTTTATCACCCCACAATATTTGTGTTCTGACGGAACATGAACACAAGTTCGAAACAATATAATATGGCAAATTAATCGCAAACAACGGCCCGGTGCGTATAAAGGACACAAAACGCGTGATTTCGGAAAGAGGCTATTTTCAGCATGCGACACTTGTGTGACACCACGTGACCCCACGTAACACGGCACAGTGCGCAACTAAGTATAAATCTGCCTTAAGGGTCTACCTTCAGCGCCATGGAGCCCTAGCAGCCGCCGTCCACTAGCACAACTCAAGAAAGCATTTTATCTGCCTTATAAATTAAGAGGCCGGTCATAGGCCCTCAGCAGGAGCAAACACAAGCACTCCCCCGGGAGAGGCAATTCTCCAGCACGGAGAGGAGGGTGGACGGCTCGCCGGGCCACTGCCGGGACGCCTCGAATCGACCTCAGAGAGAGCAGCATGGCGAGGAGACGCGGCACGAAATTGATGGTCGTGTGTCAATGAGATGGAGACAATAAAGGGTGAAAGGTAAATGTCCCAGGGTAGATGTCTGTGCATGTGCATGGCCCAAGTTTACCCGTGTGTGTGTGTGTGTGTGTGTGTGTGTGTGTGTGTGTGTGTGTGTGTGTGTGTGTGTGTGTGTGTGTGTGTGTGTGTGTGTGTGTGTGTGTGTGTGTGTGTGTGTGTGTGTGTGTGTGTGTGTGTGTGTGTGTGTGTGTGTGTGTGCGTGTGTGTGCGCGTGCGTGTGTGTGTGTGTGTAAATCATAGATATCCTCCCATTCTCTCTTCTTTAAAAGCCCTCTGGTGCACTTTGAGCTATTTTATTAAGCAATAACAATTTATAGATTTCACAGGAAGTGGATATACAGCAGGGCTGTTGGTCTGGATGCAGACCAGCAGATGATGTATGTGACATGGCTAATCACATTCCTTCTGGGGTCCACAAGGAAATATCTGGTATGCTTGTATATGGTCAAATAAAATAAAACTCCCAGCATTGGGTTTTTGAAATGCCATCTCAATGATATCTAATTTCCATAATTTTACATTAGAACTCTTATGTGAATCTGAATACAATCCATGTTCATAAACAGGAACCATCTTAGTTTAGTTAAAGTAAACTAAGACGGAATTGTGGTCTGTCAATATGTAGGGTTAGGGTTAGGACTCGGACAAACAAAGAAATTATAGTTTATTCATGGTATTCATTCAACAACAACAACAACAACAACAACAACAACATGTCAGCATTTGGAGCTTAATCTCCAGATACATAATACATATAAAATCTAACTAGGAGTGGAGAAGATGTGATGGTGTCATTTGCCATAAATGGTCAGTAGCATGATCAGTAGGTCTTGTCAGTATTTGTCTGTATCATGGTCAGTATCAGTATTATGACGGTATCATGGTCAGTATCATGTCAGTATCATGGTTAGTATGTCAGTGTGAAGCCTCTATCAGAGTCCAGGGTGAAGAGCTATTCACTGCAAATCTTAGGTGTAAAGCTATCCACCTAAAGTGAGAAAATAAGTGGAGGCCATCATAGTCAGTCACGGTGAAGTCCTATTCACCGTGACTGACTGATCTAGATCGACCAATCAGTGAATGGGGTGAAGAGCCTATCTGTCTGAAAGTAAAAACAGAGCGACGTGTCGGGACTCGTGGTGGAAAGCTCTTCACCGCGAGTAATGATGTAACGTTGTAGTTTTATGACTCAAAAAGACTACACCGCGGAGGATAGCTCTTCACCGCGGTACCGACTCTGATAGGAGCTTGATGCCCCACTCTAGGATAGTGGGTCTCAGTTGGGTTGCCTAATTACTTTCTGCTTATAGGTGAGCAGGGTGGGGTCAGCATTCCTGCAATGGAGGCCACCTGGGCCCTGTGCCTCCAGAGTCCTGTTCAGCTCATGTCATTCTGAGAGACTCAAGAGATGACAGACCTGCCGGCACTCTCCCCTCAGTGCTCCATGTTCTTTTGCTTGCTTTAGAGTTGATTTTGCTTTCCATCCACACATCCACACACCATTGATTTACTAACTCCACACCTCATAGGATCCGTAGCTTATCTGTTCAGATATGCCATTCTTTTATACTTTAGTTGCTTACTGTATGTTAGGTTAATTGAATTCTCTAATAAACATTTTACACACTAGTGTTCCTGCCCTTGTTTATTAAGGCTTTGAGCCAGCTATGACATCAGTATCATGTATGTATCTGTATCATTGTCAGCATCATGGCCAGTATCATGGCCAGTAACATCACATGGCCAGTATCATGGGCATGGCTAGTAGCATCACACGGTCAGTATCATGGTGCTAACATCGCATCGTATCGAACTTCAGTCCCATTAGAATCATCTCCTGTTCCTCTCCCCACCTCTTCCTGTAACCTCTGAGAGCAGGAGGAAATGAAACAGGATTAGTCAGACTCTGAAGCAACCAAATTACTTTAAATGACTTCAGCGGGTAGCTGCCGGCTGGACGCACGCCATGTTTAAGTTGACATTTCAATTGTACAAGTAATTTGCATTCTATTTGACTCTAAATGACACACTGATATTAAGATTCCAGCTGTAGTTTTCCTTCTTTCTTTTTTTTTTCATTTGCCTTTAAGTTCAAAGTGGAGAACGAAGAGCTGTGTCTTAATCAAGGTCTGTAAGAGACCTGTCAATCATTGACAAGGTGGGTTCTTGGCTTCAATCAAATTCTAAACATGTCCACTCGTGACACAGAGCCAATCTTCAACCGCTGGCCTGCACCTTATTAATACAGCCCGCCAACCCAACACATGTATCTGTAATATGCCAATCTGGTGAAAATTAGAAATAAAGGGCTGAGGTTATTACATGATGCTGCACACAGTGAGGTATAAATCTGCTGTGATCCTGTTGCTAAGATACTCTGGTAATGTCAGTGAAACAAGCCCATAATGCTAATCTGGCAGACGCCATGCATGTCCCCACATATTTTTATCAGCAGAATTGAGTGTGCCAGGTGGATTGCTGCATTGTTTCCTTGCGTCTACAGCAGTGGGGATTTAGCTTACTGAGCCCCAATAATCTTACATAAAATAATAAGACAAGTAACATGCTTTAATAATACTAATATTAACAATAGGCCTTTTCCTGCATTTTCACAAAGGATTTTGCGGCAGTATGGTCAAACCAAGGCACCAAATAGAGCAATAAAATAGAATGGAATAATTTGTCAAAAGATGTTGCCATTTTCTTTTAGTGTAGTGATATTTAACCATGGATCTGAACCTGTATGACACGTCTATATACAGGAACCTCACACAATCCCATAATAATCTGTCCTAGGATTCCATCAAACACTAATGTAATGTTAAATGCACAGATGTTCATGATATAAGTACAGCAGCACAGATGGAGTATATTGATCATTACAGGCATACAGTATAGATTGAGTATAATCTTTACCAGTAAGACGCCTAAGGGCGACAAGCGACCTTGCCCTAAAGGGCGATGTCGCGCCATGTCTTGGCCATCTGGCCAGTGATGTATATCGTACCAGTTACCCATATATGGAGACCCCTGGTACCCATATATGGAGATCCATGTACTGTATATGGAGATATGCTGTGAGACCCCAAACATGCTCAATCAGTTATTCGTTATGTGAAAGTCCTTTGACGTCTATGACATCTGACATCATACATACAATCCCTTTTATGCCCGTATATGGAGATCCCTATCTGTAGAACCAGCCACACAGATATGGGCTGTCTTCCTCCATATAATGGGCAATCCCATATGAAGTCCTGTAAGATATGGGCTTAATATTGATGACATCTGGGATCTCCATGTAAGGGCATAAAAGGGATTCTTTTAGTGTGGTTCCCTTGACATCACAGTGATGTCAGAGCGTGATGTCAGAGCTTCAAACCCATAGACCGTAAAAACGCGTACACGGACAGACGTCGCGGAGACGTGATGTGCCGTTTCTCGTACTAAACTGTGACCTATGGTTGCAATTACACACATAGCAGTATTATGGAGTGTATTCATCATTATAGACATGTATGACATACTGTATCGTACAGATGGAGTATCCTGATCATTACAGACGTATTGTTGTAGTATACTCATCATTAAAGATGCTGTAGCCTATATTGCTGCATGGCTGGAGTATACTGATGAGTGTGTGGCATTCTCCTCTAGCCTACGGATTGGGTGCTCAGTTGTTACATTTCTATCTATTTTCTCAAGGTCAGAGCAGGATGGTTGGATGGGCTAACATGAGACAGAGGTAATGAGGTTGGAATGGCATTTAGAGGGAGAGGGAGATGGGGAGGGAGAGGGAGAGGGAGAGGGAGAGGCTAGAGGACTGACTCCTGAATCATCTCACTATGCCGTATAGTGGACAGGAAATAAATGTCACTTTTAATATGAGACATCATTGGGTGGCTGGTGGCTCAGCCAGTTAGTGCACTACACAGTATGCTCCTTGTGAACACCAGGGCCTGGGTTTGATTCCAGCCCTATAAGTCAAAGTCTGGAATTCTAAATTTACTTGAGTTAAAGTACAAAAGTATTGTCATCAAAATATACTTAAAGTACCAAAAGTAAAACTACTATACAAGCAGAATGAAGGCTGAAGTGGTAAAAGAAAGTTTTGGATAACAATCAAAATCTCCAAAGTAACTAGTAACTAAAGTTTTCAAATACAGTAAAGTAAAAGTATTGGAAATTTGGAAATACTCAAGTAAAGTACAAATACCTCAAAGTTGTACTTAAAGGAGTAGTTCACCCCCAAAATGACTTTTTTTCTATTGATTAGTCATACCATGGAGAGACTAGAGTTCAATAATATTTTTTCGTTTTTGTCACATTCCTAAGACAAAAAATGTATTCGAGTAAATTTACCCCCATTGATTCCGGATGGGGACCCGTTTCGAAACGGGTCCCCATCCGGAACG
>NC_137824.1:36951135-36998635 GCF_963921795.1 Nannobrachium achirus
TATTTAGCCTACTACAGAATGCCTAGTAAGAAATGCTCAACTGAATGTATTAGCTGGCATTACACCAGGGAACTAGTATTCCACATTTAATGTGGCACACAATAAGCACAGGGCCATGAAAACAGGACTTCACAATGGAATGCTCCCAGCTAGCTAGCTAGGCTAGCGAAATTAGCATATTAGCTAAACAACACAATAGCAGTCTAGACAGTACTCCCAGCTAGCTGGCCAGGCTAACGAAATTAGCATATGTGCTAAACAACACAGAAACAGCACAGAAATTCCCATTATGGCCCAAAAACGTCATGTTCATTACACACAACATTCTCTTCACATAACAAACATTTAAGTAATACAATGCAGTAATGACTTACTCTTCACAAACGCACTCTTAGAATATTGCAGATTTAAGGCACTGTGTAGACATGTTCTGTCATGTCACTGTTCACAATTAGGACCCCAACAGTTCCAGAGCCACCTAAGTGCCTGACTGAAGTGGAAAATGTAGCTGCCCAAAAGGGTGCCTGAACAGAATAAACTCAATATTAAACTCAGGGCACAATGGAGGGGAATTTACAACAGCCGCCCCCTGAATAGCATGGCTATGAAGTAAGAAACAATAAATTCCCCAAGGTGGTACCTCAGCCCTTGTGTCAGTATTGTCCTTGAAAATGGCTGGCAACTGGACCAGGTGTGCTACTGGTCGAAGGTAAGTGCTGGAGTGTGGTTGAGTGTAGGTTCCTTGTGGCAGGAAGATGTCCTGCCGCCCCATCAGGAACCTGTGCAGTGTGATAGGCTCTGTCTCTTGTGAGGGCTCACTGAGCTTACGATTGGCCTTCAATGGGAGGACTGCAGTGTCTCTGTGATCAGACTGGAGTGAGGAGGATTCAGCTGCCGCCCCGTGAGCTAACTGCTGGGCTGCCTTGGCCAGAACTGTGCAGCCGTTGGACTGTGCAATGTCTCTTATTGGAAGTGCCAGACTTGTCTGTGTGAGGCTGCAGAAGACATTTAGCTTGAGCTCTTCTGGCTCTGTGGACGTAGTGAGTGTCGGCGAGTTGTCCGACAGCTCACGGATGAGTAGTGATCCTTGAAGGCACTGACTTTGTGCCGCCAGCTCTGGCAGGGTCTTGCCATGGGTCGGCTCAATGGCAAGCTTGTTAACTCTGTAGTTTATGTCGCTCTGCATTGGGAACTGCTTTCAGTAATGGCACATCCTTGACACAGTGTAGAGGTGTGGCATTCTGGAGGATGTCACTGCCATTCACCCCTTTGGTGCATGACCCTTGGTCCAGACGGGACCATACTGCTAACTTGTCACTTTGACATGCAGGCACATCAAGTTGCCTGAGATGTTCATCTTGTTGGTAGAGGGCTTCTGGTTCTGGCCTGAGAGCTGTGAAGTAGCAGGAGGTAGTATTAGGTGGGGGACCATCTGGACCCTGGATTGCCCAGCCGAGTGCTGTGCGAACAGCTACCGGTCCACCTCTGGGGCTGAACCTGACAGGCTCTTTGGCTGTGATCAGGTGGGAACAATCTGCACCGATTAGCAGTAGTGGCTGTACGTTACTGAAGTCCTGCAGTTGAAGGCCTCGCAGGTGACGGTAGCGCTGTTGGAGTGAAGTCACCGGGTAGGATTGCTGTGATAAGGCCAGCCGACCTGCAGTGAAGGCTCCTTTAACTGAAAACTGTTTCGAAGGCTGCATCAGGGAGGCCACTTTGAAATTGACTGATGCACCCGTGAGGCAAGCCACGTCCTGGCGGATGGTGCGCAGAGAGAGGGTCTCAGCTTTGCCTTCGAGTCCCAGTTGTCGGACGGCAGTTGGCAGTATTATTGTGCGCTCAGCCCCATCGTCTAAGACTGCGTATGTGTGCAGTGACTTTCTCCCGTGGCTTATGAGGACCGGCACCACCTTGAGGTACACTTTCCCCCCTCGCTGGGGGTTGGTGAGTGAGGCACGATCCTTTGGTGTGATGAGGTAAACGTGGGGTCCTGGCTTGGCTATGGCATGGAGTACTCTGAGGTGAACCTCTTGGCATTCACTGCATGCTTTCTTGAGGGTACAGGCATCTTGCTCATGGTTGGTGCGACCACACTTATGACAACGCTTGCCGTCTGCTATCCACTTCTCAATCTCTTCTGGTGAGTGCTGGACGATATTTGGACACTCTGAGAGGTAGTGCTCGGTGCTCTTACAGAAGAGACACATCCTCTTGGTCCACTGCTGTTTAGCCTCTGGCTTGAATGTCTCTGAGTCTGAAGGTCGATTGATGTCTGATTCAGGCTCGTCAGCGCCATGATAAACTGAGACAGGCTGGTTGTAAGGCCTGTGTGTGGGAACTTGCTTGTTTCTATTAGGGTGCTGTGGCCCATCAGTCCGATGACGCTGTGCCATTTTCGCAGAGAGACGCTGAGCTTCAGCTTTCCCCTTGAGCCATTCTGAGAGGTCTCTTAGGTTGTATGGGTTTAGGCTGTTCGTGTTAAGGCGACCTCGAGCCTGTAGATGCTCCACGAAGGTGTCCCTCAATTGGTTGGGGAGCTTACTCAGGAGCCGATCAACATGGCCGGTCGACATCACTTCCATCCCGTTAGGCCCTTCCAGCGATGTCAGCATTGCCACAAGCAGTTCAATGCTAAGGGCGAAGCTCTGGAAGGCTTTGCAGTCTCCTGCTTTAAGATCAGGAGAGTTCAGGATGGCTGCAATCTCGCTTTGAGCGAGTTGATGTGGCTGTCCATATTGCCGCTGCAAGGCCTGCATGGTGGCTGTATAGGGCTGTGCATAATGTCTGCAGGACTGGGCTATTAGCGTGGCTTCATCCAGAACCAGGTGCTCCATGAGCACACGGTACTTGTAATGTTCAGAGAGTTCAGTGTGGGGACTGAGTAGGTGGTCCAGCGCCATCTTCAGGTCAGTGAATTCTCTTTCACTATCATGCACCAGATTGGGCAGTTTAGGTACGGGAACTGGCTGCATGGGAGGCTGGAAGGCGTATGGCGACTGTGGTGGTGTATACAGGGGTTGAGGAACATACTGGACCTGTGGTGTTGGACCATGATGGAGTTGATAGGCTGGCTGACTGGCGTATTGGACTGGCAGGGACTGAATGACTGGTTGAGATATTGAAGATAGCTGGGGGTTAAAGACAGGAGCAGGATGGGGCTGATAGCCATATTGGAATGGCTGGGCAGATGCAGGTTGGGATGGAACTGTGCCATATGCTGGAGACACCACCTGATAGGTCGCCTGGGTTACTGGAGCAGGCTGGTGCTGCTGCTGATACACCGGCTGCTGCTGATACATCGGTTGAGATTGGTGGCTCTGCTGGCACTCGGGCATTTGATACACTGGCCGTGCAGAGGTAACTGGCGGAGACTGGTGTGCTGGTTGCAGGATCGCTGCAGGCAGGTATGGTGAAGGCGCCGCTAACCAGGTGGCTGGTTGGTACTGTACAGGCATAGCTGCTGTGTGCAGGCTTAATGTCTGAATGGAATGTGCAGCAGGTGACTGTGCCATGGCTGGGGTGAGCTGCTGCTGATGAGGCGTCGCTGCTGGGTGCTGATCTCCTGTTGTGAGGGCATGATCAGAAGATGACAGGTGTGTGGGATGCAGCGCCATTGCTCTCTTGTATATTGACTGTGCTGGACGGGCTGGCGCGTAGTGATTTGCTGGATGTGCAGCTGTCGTTGAGATAGGCTGATATAGAGTCTGTGTGCCCATTATGCCACTACTGTGAGGCTGGTACCCTGGGGCTGCCAACGTTGGTTGACCCATGTGGCCCACTGATTGCATTGTCTGGTAGCTAGACTGCGCCATACTCGTTGTGGTGGCAGGTGGCGACGTAGGTGCTGCACTAAGCAGTGGTGCAAAAGTCATTGTGGGAGGTATGGACTGCGCCGATGTGTGGCTCTGTTGACTTTGGCTTGACATTGAGGCCGTTGTTGCTTGGGGGTTCAAATAATGTTGGTGGTTTGACGAGACTCCTGGGCTGACGTGTGATGATTGCTGCGGCGTGTGAGAACCAGACCCACCTGAGCTAGAGCTGTGTTCGGATGGACTCTCATGTGTGTTCTGCAGGCTGGGCATGTTAATAGCATATGATGATGTGTCCCATTCATTTCTATTAGCTGCTCCTAGTGCAGATGGACAGGTAGATGGCCCGGGCGTGGTGTGTAGCTGGTCACCTGTAGCTGCAAACTCGGTCTGCAGGCTGAGTGACCGCAGCTGCTGTACGCTGGCTCTCATGTTGACGTCTTCGGAAGGGGCAGTATTAGGCATGAGGGACTGTGGCAGGCTAACCTCATAGCCTTGCAGGTGTAGTGGAAACTGTCGCAGTCTTCCCTGTACTTGTGCTGCATCTTCGTGTGCTGCTGCTGTCCTCTGGGTGTCCATGGCACCGTCGTGGATAAAGATGATCCGGGCTCCGAAGGACCAATATTGGAGATTGCTGTTAATGTTTGCTGGGACCTCTCTACCCAGGACAGATACTCCAGTAAAAGAGCAGACGTGGATTCCAGAATAGCTTTTATATAAGATTGGCAGCAGTACAGTTGAATGACTGACAGATGAATGATGGATGAAGGATAATAAAGGACTGTATTTGAGTGGTAATTCTGTAACAGAATGAGACAATAGAATACCATTAGGCTACTTATAATTACATCAATTAACAACAAGCTGTAATTGTATTTAGCCTACTACAGAATGCCTACATAGTAAGAAATGCTCAACTGAATGTATTAGCTGGCATTACACCAGGGAACTAGTATTCCACATTTAATGTGGCACACAATAAGCACAGGGCCATGAAAACAGGACTTCACAATGGAATGCTCCCAGCTAGCTAGCTAGGCTAGCGAAATTAGCATATTAGCTAAACAACACAATAGCAGTCTAGACAGTACTCCCAGCTAGCTGGCCAGGCTAACGAAATTAGCATATGTGCTAAACAACACAGAAACAGCACAGAAATTCCCATTATGGCCCAAAAACGTCATGTTCATTACACACAACATTCTCTTCACATAACAAACATTTAAGTAATACAATGCAGTAATGACTTACTCTTCACAAACGCACTCTTAGAATATTGCAGATTTAAGGCACTGTGTAGACATGTTCTGTCATGTCACTGTTCACAATTAGGACCCCAACAGTTCCAGAGCCACCTAAGTGCCTGACTGAAGTGGAAAATGTAGCTGCCCAAAAGGGTGCCTGAACAGAATAAACTCAATATTAAACTCAGGGCACAATGGAGGGGAATTTACAACACATTGCGTGTGTCTGTGTGCGCACATATGTGTGTGTGTGTGTGTGTGTGTGTGTGTGTGTGTGTGTGTGTGTGTGTGTGTGTGTGTGTGTGTGTGTGTGTGTGTGTGTGTGTGTGTGTGTGTGTGTGCGCGCGCGCGCGTGTGTGTGTGTGTCCTTCCCGTCTCTGTCTCAGATGTAATAGTTCTGAAGAACAGCATGATGGGAATAAACCTCTTTGGTGGCCAGAATCCTTCCCAAGGTCACCTTTAACCAGAGGTGTGTGTGTGTGTGTGTGTGTGTGTGTGTGTGTGTGTGTGTGTGTGTGTGTGTGTGTGTGTGTGTGTGTGTGTGTGTGTGTGTGTGTGTGTGTGTGTGTGCGTGTGTGTGTGTGTGTATGTTACTATACATTGTTCTGTGTTTTCGAATGTTATATTAGTATTTTTAAAACTGAATTATGTTGCTGGTTCTTTTTTTTCTCTTTTTTTTTAAAGTGGCAAATGAATGAAATGAAAGATTAACTTTATAAGAAATAATTTACATAAATGTCTAAATAGACCTATATGTTCTAAACAGTTTGGTTATATATTTTAAGTAAGCAATTTAGACCTGTAAGATGTAGAAAATAAACTATATATTAATATATTATTATACTTCATTTAACATTTACTGCATTAATTTAGAGATTATAATATTCCTGGAATACATAACTTCATCAATCAGAATGTTCCTGAAAATGTATATCTTATTGTGAGAACGTTAAAAGAAAAAAGGATATTTTAAAAGCATCTGCAAAATGTGACCCATCTGATACAAATATTTCAATTGTGTATGCATGCTTATGAATAGACAGTAACAGTAACAGTGCTGGACAGTTAAGTACTGTACTTGAGTCAAAGTATATGTATAGGTTATACAGTAGATAGGCCTACTCCTGTCAACTTTTACATAACTGTGTGGAAGCTGCTCAGTCAAATTAAGTATTCAATAGTACAAATTACCAAACACATTTTCTTTATTAAATCAATGAATTGCTGAATTGAAATTTGGACCAAAAACATTAATTGGTCATATTGGTAATATTAATAATAGTAAAAGAAAAGATTAAAAAAAATAGCACATCTTATTTTCACTACATTTAAAATTGTGGCTAATTCCTAATGTGCTTTTCACCTTGCTAGAAATGTACCAGAGTCTAAAGTACAATCTTATTTGAAATGTCGAGGAGTGAAAGTCATAAATATACAAACATACTAAAACTTAACTAAAGTACAGATACTTTACTAGAAAATGTACTCAAGTAAATGTACTGTATCATCACTGATGACATTGCATAGACAAATAGACAAGGAGACAGACAACCAAACAGTCATATAGAAAGACAGACAGAAAGACAGATAGAGGGGGCTAAATACAGCAAGAATAATAAACTAATATCAGAGATATGCGTGCAGTTACTAAATCTACCCAGAGCCTTGCTGCTAATAGGTCAATGTAGAGCGAGAGAGAGAGAGAGAGAGAGAGAGAGAGATCCATCCCCCTTACCCTCCCATCTCAGTCCGAGGAGACTCACACGAGATCGGCTCCATGCTTTAATTACCGCGCAATGAACCCACTTAAAAGAGCAGAAAAAAAGAGAGAGTGAAAAAAAAAACCAAGGCATTTTGAACTTTCATATATATTGATCTTAATTATTTCAGCCCTGGAGGGTTCAACTCACTCCAGAGTGGAAACAGAGAAGTGTTTCTACCTTCAACAACCCCACCCGCTACATCACAACCACCTCTCAACCCCCACCCACCCACCCATCCATCCTTCTCCTGATTGGTGTGGAGGTGTTCAGGAAGGGGGGAAATAGCCTGGGGTACCTGGCTGAGGATTTGACCTGTTCCCCAGCACTCTGAGAGAGAGAGAAGAAAGAGGAACATTCGTTCCCACACTAACACCTGCATGAAGTGGGTTCCTGCTTATTGGAACCGATTCTCCAAAGAGAGATTTTTCAAACCGGTTTGTTTGTTTGTTGTACATTTGATATATCATTGACATCCGGAGCCTTTGATTTGAAAATTCCCATTTGAAGCCAGAGCTTAGCATAATTCATTTGACATCAGAAAGGCTTTAGGCCTTGCTATATTTGTTTTTTCTCACAATTCTTTCTAATTTCATGTAGTTGTGCTGAACCCAACATCGCCGCCCTCTTATACAGTATCGTTGTATCGTCACTGTCTGGCAGAAACCTTGTATCTCCCAAGTTTCAAATGTGTATGTTTTTTCGTAAATGAAAGCCCGGCTTCATCATACAAGACTGTGGCACAAAAGTAGAGAAAACAGCAGATCTACATTGTCTGTTTTCACTAGTTTAAATGGTTTTTAAAATGATAAATACAAAACGAGCGGTTTTGGACATACAAGGTTTCCTCCCGACAACGACGATATTGCACCTTTTAATTATAATAATAAAAAGAAAAGAAACGCTTGGACATTTTCCACCCGCCAGCGGCGAAGCCCTCCTCACAGTGTGGAGGTGCGTGCGGCGCCGAACAATATGGAGACTGTAGCCCCTCAGCCCGCCCGCTCTCAGCTTACACCCCACTACCCCCTCCCAAAATAAGATAAATAATAATAAAGTTTATGGAGGTTTATGGAGGGTCCCGGGGTCCAGCGAGTCTACATGGCATCACAGTCAGTCACGCCATCGGATGTCGGCTCCTTGATGAAGCATTAGGGCGGATATAAGACACGTCTCAGTGGGTGAAAGTTCATCCTTATGAGAGAGGGGGGGGGGGACAAAAACTACAGCTCCGCCCTTTACCGAAGGGGCCGTTGGGTTCGTTTTTAATGAAGAGATATTAACGTCAGCGATGTGTTTTGATGTGAGAGAATGCCAAGAAAAGCTGGTAAACAGCATGTACATCAAATTAAGTGGATTGTGATTCAGATTAAATCTCCTCTACGGTAAAACCGACACTCTTCGGAGCGGTTTTGAACTTGCATATTTTAGTCGTGTTTTAAAGCATTCCCCTTTTCTTGGTCTGCTGAAATTGTAGACATGAATTTTGTTTGTTTTGTGTCACGGCAACGTTTTCAACCAAGACCTCTAACAGCTTGTCCAAAATGTTCATTCAGTGTTTCTCCAAATGTGCTTCTTTTAGAAATTACTTGTGTCATTTAAGGCAAACTTTTCATCAATTTCACCACATCAATAACAATGGGACTTCATTCGATGCCACTGTTTTCTAATACAATGTTGTAGAAAGAATACTTTTAATGGCAATAACTCACTTAACGTGTGTTCCACATTTTCTAACAAATTATGTCTCTATGCATGACCTAAAATAACAATGTATCGTCCGTGTAGCGTTTCTATTTCTTTACAATGACGGCGTACACACACACACACGCACACACATACACGCACATGCACGCGCACACGCACGCGCACGCACACACACACACACACGCACACACACACACACACACACACACACACACACACACACACACACACACACACACACACACACAGAGGACTGTACACTATACTCACATGCGCACAAACAAAGAAGTGTGTAAGTGCATATTACCATAAACCATATAGCGTACCAGCATATTTCATAACATTCTAAGACAGCGGGCCACGTGGATCCGCTGAAGGCATATACTTTTCCCTGCTGTATTTTCACGGTTGCGTCTCTGTCAGACGATGGTTATGATAATTTGATCTGCGAGGACGCTGAGATTTGAACTCACAGAGAGGAGGATGCAAATCCCCCCCCAACACACACACACACACACACACACACACACACACACACACACACACGCACGCACGCACACACACACACACACACACACACACACACACACACACACACACACACACACACACACACACACACACACACACACACACCACGCAAACCCGCCCCAGTAAAGCAGACCCACTGCCGCACTGCAGAGAGTAATATCTACCAGAATGATTGAACTGAAAAGGTGGAGGCAGTGATGTAGCGTTAAGGAGCATGGGTTATTGAACATGGGCGGAGCAGCGAGGATCAACGTTATTGAACATGGTGAGGCAATGAGGAGTATTGGAATTACCTGATTTCTTTTTATTACACTCTGACCCTCATACAGTAAGTGAACCACAATGCTAAATTAATAGCTACACAGTAAAGTCCTCCTCAGTGATAATCTAACTCTGTGTAAACATTGACCCTGAATAGTGTAAAGGGAACTTTCACACATAGTTAAATTAACACAGTGGAATTTGCTGTATCCATAGTGAAATCTCTGCCAACGTTTAGGGTTAGGGTGAGTGGATATCACCACTCACCAGTGTATCTCGAGATGGAGTAGCCTACCCTGGTCATCAACATGACATCATAGACTGGCCTGGACTCCATATTCGGGCATGGCAGACACATTAGATAGATACCTTTATTATCCTAAGGGGGAAATTAAGTACATTACTCCACTATGGCCTATGGGACACAGACAGACATCAAAATCTCCATATATGGGCATAGATGGGACACAGACAGATAGATGAGTACAACAGGTACAATGGGTATTGCATAACCAGGTGGGGAATGCATTCCCAACTTGCATCGATCTTGAGAAGGTGCCGTGTTCTTGAGTCTCATTAACTGTTTTTATCACCCTTACAGTGAATATTTTTTTTTTAGGTGGAAGAAAAGTCCATAGCCTTGCTATCTACAGTATCTGTTTAACTGCTTTCCATCCATAGTATTCACAGCCTTGCTGTAGATTTAGCTGAACTGAAGCCTTAGAGTGTGTCTGTCTGCTGTGAACCAAACCCAGGCTGGCACCACTGGGCTTCAACCCCAGTATGTGGAGGTTGACCACAATGACACACATTCATTCCTTGAGTTTTTAGTCTATTTTTTTTCTTCCTGACCAACCCAAAAATAAAAGCAATCATCAGCCAAATGCCAGGTCCTACTGCCCGAAAGGCCATACCAAACCATCAAGGACGAGTGTTGCACTGATAAGTTGGTGCCATTGGGAGGAAGTCACAAGTCGTACGAGCACCCGCACTTTGTTTTTGTCTTGTTTAAGTCATTCTATTTGATTGTTTTTGTTTATTTTTTTCAGTGAAAATGTGTTACCAGGTACAATAAAGCTATATATACACAGTAGCTTTCTAAATAACTAAAAGTAGAATGTACAGCACAAAATCCTGTTAATTTGTTAGAAGTTCGGGCCACTACGTGGCCCTCATAACTACGTCGCACGACCGATCCGTCCAATATGCCCCCTTTTATCATGATGACATGGTCTTCCGTCATGCCCGCTATAGTCCTCCCTTAAACCAATTTTACACAACTGCCATTGACGTAATAACTCGTAATTTGAAAGCCAACGGTTCACTGCCATTGACAAGATAAGTCATTTCAGGGTTTTAGGTCATTACCCTAGAGGGCGCTCTTCACCAATGTATGAAAGGTGCTAGGTTGCTTAGAGATCGATACAACCGAAAATTACGCCATCCAAAAAAAAATAAACAAATAAAAAAACGTCCCATTTAATTCCAGGTTATTGGATTTGAAAGAATCCATTTATCTCTGATTATTTTCCCAGATTGCGTTTTTTCTCAAAACAAGCTTTTTTTCTATAGACCCCAACTAAGGAAAGAATGATATCGCAGATACAATCATTTTTCTTATAAAAAATAAAATAAAAATTCAAATAAATGACAATCTTCCAGCTGGCCATAAGCTCTTTGTTTACATCCACATGTTGCGTTCCTGTTGCCGGCAAAACTAAGGTAAACACTGATAAACCCTGGCAGAGGAGGATGAATTAATTCATTAATACCAGGCAGTGAATACTGTATATACTTTAACATTAGCAATAGAATTATTAGCTATGAAGCCTGCATACAGTAACTTCATGGATGCTGGAGGCCCTTAAAGAGGTGGTGCCATAGTTTTGTACTTTTTCTGTTTTTCATGTGTCTAGGAGGTTGAAAGTACTTCATTAGACCCCCTGGTGTGGTTTTTATGAGCAATTATGTATTCTCTTGGTATCTTTTTGTTTTCTCTTGGAGGCTGCCACCTTGTGGTCAAAAGTGTCAGTTAAAAAACACAGATACAATTACATCACAGAATCAACTCCTCCCCCAATTCCCATTCACCCAACACTGTGGGGTGTGGCTAACTTCAGCTGGGTCACCACCCACCATGCCATCCATGCATACTTAATGAACTGGGGGTGTGGCCACATAAAAACCCAATTTTAACTCTTTCTGTATACTTTTTTGGAAAAAATCTTCCTCCTAGTATAATCATAATACCTTATGATCATGTTTTAGAGGGGGGAAAAATCATGGCACCACCTCTTTAAGTCCAAAATAACTGTTTGTACTCTTGCTAAACACACATGAATACTCCTATACCGTCAGTCAGGCAGTTCACTCAATTATAAATTATAATGTATTATGATAATTCATCGCAATGTTTATGTGATGTGTATACTTATCTCCTTTAGTTGGTGCTTCTTCTTAGCTTCTGTGAACATTACTGAAAACCCATCTGCCCACTCATCCCTGGTCGATATTAATAGATTTAATAAGTCTAAGCCTTATAAAACTCAGTACGTTTAACTGGATCTCAGCTTGACATGCCGTCATCATCATCTGGGCATATGAGAAAGGTCAGGAAAGTCCTGTTAAACTTATCTCTGGTGAATGCTTTCTTCAGCATATTCATGAATACATTTTGAAACCTATAACATATTCTGTAGAATCAAGCAGAATTGCAGTGTTGTTAGTCTCGCGTAGCCAGACAACTATTCCACAATCTCCGAATGCTATATAGAGTCTGGAACGGCAGCTCCCGAACGGCGAGTGTCGGAAGTAGCCAGTGCTGCACAGAACTGTAGTCCCATTGGATACATAACAGAAACACAATAGCTCAGACAAAGTCATTCGAGCGGCCTATTCTTGTTATGGGTGTATAGTTGAAGAAAACGTTTGAAAACATCATGGAAGTAACACCAATAACACCAGAGAAAGACGAAATAACGCCCCCAGAAATATTGAAAGGAGACTTAACGCTTCCAGTAGGACATGTTATTGCTACTGCACCAAGGAAGCGGTTGCGTCACATCCGCTTTATCTCGCACTCATCGTTTCTATTTCCGTTTGCCAGACTGTATGCCGGGAGTATTTGCCCAAATCGCGGAGGCTACAGTCTGGCCTCGCGAGACTACAGTGTTGTTAATGACTGAGCTTATTGGCTCAATTTTACTTTGTGTGTGGTTGCCCCCACTACACATTAAGCATAACACACCTTAATACTGTAAAGGGGTTACACATGCTATCAAGCTTCCTCAGTAACCATGGTGTAGATGTATTTGACAACAACATTGGAATGTGTCATACAAACCCAGATATAAAAACCTGAACTAGTCCTTTAAACAACGGGAGATAGTAGAAATGTAAACTCATTTAGACTAGCCCTTACCCGTTCAAAGATATGAGCTCCAAAATGATGTGCAGTGTGTGGGTTATGGTATGTGCACTGTGCATACAGTATATGAGGGATGGAAAGTAACTTTAACTGGTGCTTGCATGATAATATGTAGGAGCATCAATGTAAGAATTACCTGTTTCGTTTAATGGCGAACCCCCCCCCCCCCACCCCCCAGCCCGCCCGCCCACCCGCCTGCGCACACACCCGCCTGCCTGCACACACACACACACACACACACACACACACACACACACACACACACACACACACACACACACACACACACACACACACACACACACAGAGAGCTGGTTAAACATGTTGCCTCATGCTAGATGCAGAATAGATGTGCCTCATGCTAGATGCAGAATAGATAGTAGATACACCATAAAAATGCTAATATACAGTATACGATTTGTGAAAGTGACAAACGGGCTTCACAGTTATGTTAGGTGTGTTCATATGCTAATGGTGATGCGATTTCAGATCAATTGCTCCAGCCACTGAGGAGAAACGCTGTTTCAGACAGACAGACAGACACTCACTCAGACATTCGCAAAATTATAGTATAGATGGTGTGTGTGTGTGTGTGTGTGTGTGTGTGTGTGTGTGTGTGTGTGTGTGTGTGTGTGTGTGTGTGTGTGTGTGTGTGTGTGTGTGTGTGTGTGTGTGTGTGTGTGTGTGTGTGTGTGTGTGTGTGTGTGTGCGCGCGTGTGCGTGTGTGTGTGCGCGCGTGTGTGTGCGTGCGTGTGTGTGTGTGTGTGTGCAGGAGTATATGCTCATTAGCCTTTTTCATTTTTCACATTGAAAAATGAAGGACATGAATTTGAGGAGGTGTTTGAGCTTTGAAGCCGTCACCTCCCAGGGCTTGGCTCAGGCCGATGCAACTGGAATGTAATCATTTTTATGGATTGGTCATGTTTCGTAAGCCAAGCGCATGGCTGGAAAAGTGTGTGCCTAATTTATTTAGTTCTGTCATAGAAGTAGTGGAAACTTTTGCGGATATTTAATGTGTTTACGAACAATTTAAATGGTCAAGTAGATTATTCTACTTATACAATTACACAATACACAATCACCAACGAATATTTCAGAATAAAAATGCACTTTATTGCAGCATAACATTCACATACAATCAGAGTAAAATTAAACTTTTCTCACAAGCTAATTGTATACAGTAGATTAAAATAGCACATTAATACATAGGTGTACATTTTTTGTGCCGCTCCAATACGTGACTTTGTGTGTATGTCCATGTGGGGAAAATAAGTATTACACTGTGAATGTGTATATGTACGTCCCTCCCTATCCGTATGTCCCTTTTTAGACAGTCATGTGGGTCTATACATCATCATCGTACATCATCATCATACTGTACTTAGTGTGCTACTCAAACCCACACTGTTTCTTCAGGAACAGTATTTTCTAGTGTGAAGTGTGCTCCGCTCACTTCACACGGGTGGGATTTTTAAACTACTATAACTCTTCATAATACTCATCATATGACAATACATTACATAAAAAAACGTAGGTTCCTTAAAATGAAAACATTGTTCAACAGCCATTTCACTTTAGTGCAGTACAAGAGTATCAAATACTTTACTCTCTCTCGTTACCCTACCTCTGCGTTAACTTTAATGAACTGTCTATGAGAGTAAGGTGTCTGTCACGTTAGGGTTGGATAGGTATTTTAAGTATGGCGTGCGTGTCAATCAGACACAGCTGGTGTCTGTTTGCACCTTCTGCAGAGCAGACCGCTTCTTCTCTGATGCCATCAGCCGTGGAAATGTGCTAGAAAAAATGATGCATTGCAAAACTTAAAGAGAAACCCTAACTCTTGACAGGCTATCACGTTTAAGACCTTGATATATCATTGCTTTTGTTTAAATCTTGCAGTATACATGATTTTACAGGTGGGGAAAGGTGAAAGGTAGATTCATTGGGCAAGTATATTTTGCACATAGCCGATAAAAATGTCCTCCTCATTTAACCCATCGCTATTAGGACCCGTGGGCACCTGAGCAGCACCCAGGGAGCAGTTAGGTCAGTCAGTGTCTTGCTCAAGGACACTTCGACACGACGGCAGGAGGATTGAACCAGGCATCAATTTTCCAGGCAACCCCTCTATACCTCCTGGCATCACACATCGAGAGGGGCCCAGCTTATTTAGCTTACTGCGTCTAATAACATGAAAATTGTATACTGCCCTACAAAGCCAAAGTGCAATAACTATGAACAAAAGAATGAATGAAAAATGGGTTTAAACGTGTTTCAACTGGTCAGTATATGGGCATATAAGTGATACTACACTGATTGTATATATCTGTTCTTGAGGTAACTGTTTATCCCCCCAAATCACTAATCTAAGTTGACCTTTGGGATACACAAATAAGTCGGTGTGTCCACGTGGAAGCACACCTACAACCAGCATACAATAGCTAGACACACATTTAAACATAGGCATAGCACACAGCCTACAGGTCAGCACACAGGTAACGAATGTCACAGGAAAAAGGGCTGGAGTGGAGCTTCTCCCAGTGTTCAGACTGGCAGCTCTAATCATATTTTGGTCTAATTCAAGATAGGAATCAGAATGTTTTTTATCAAGTCTGAACAGCCAAATACCCAAATGCATGAAAACACATTTTTGCTAATCAGATTTGAACCACATTCCTATGGTTTGAAATGCGATTCAGATCTGGAAACTCACACTGAAGCCTCATTTATACTTCATTGCCGAAAATAGGCAATCTACTGTACAAGTTTGGTCACACGCATTACAATCTGATACGTTGTATGCAGCGTTATAAAATTGAATCTATGATTATCTAACATTAACTGGGCATTAACGCAAGCATCTCTCTTGGCAGTGAATTTAAATAGTTTAGACTTGAATGAACCACACTGTTATATTCTAAATGGTATTTATTGCAATGTATTTATCTTACACTGGTTGTTCCACTAGCTTCTTTACACTAAAAATGATCAGATCCACGTGTCTCTTTGTTTATGTTGATGGAGAGCCTACTGTATGTTTTTATGGAAAGAAGACCTGTGCAACAGTACACCGGTGGCAGACCCCAAAGAAAAGTTAGTCAGGTGACAGATGGATAGTTGACTGCCAAAAGACAGTCAATGGAAAAAACTGATTGGTTTTTCAGCTCCAAGATACACCACCAGTTGGAGACCAAAAATCTGAGAATCAGTTCAACTGGCTATGGAAATAGACAGATTATTCATATAAGAGCAAAGTGAGAATATTTTCCAGTCATGGTGCCTGTTTCAGTCAAATATCTTAATGCTTTTTGTCTCTAAACAATGAGTGCCAAACTCTGCATGTACTTCCTGTTTTGAGGCTCAATTCCTGGTTCTCATTAATCTCTCTTCCTGTCTGTCTAAGAAATAATTGATTTCAACTACAAGCCTACTGTTGGTTTATAAAGCATTGAATCATTCATGGCCAAAAGACATTTCTGATATTTTGCTACATACCATTCCAGACCTCTCAGGTCATCTGGGACACGTCTGCTTTCTGTCCCCAGAATCAAAGCTGTATGTGGAGAAGCAGCGTTCAGTTTGTAGGCTACTATATACTGTAGTAGACCACATATAGTTTGTGTATCACAAACTGCTAGAAAACTGCAGGTCTGCTACAACTATCAGAAGAGCCTTCTGTTTGCTGCATGCCGTTTACTCTAAGGGCCGTTCCCACCAAGCACAATAACTTTATAGTTGTGGTGTGGATGATGGTGCCATAATAATAAATAATAATATTAATCAATCAGTGTGTGTGTGTGTGTGTGTGTGTGTGTGTGTGTGTGTGTGTGTGTGTGTGTGTGTGTGTGTGTGTGTGTGTGTGTGTGTGTGTGTGTGTGTGTGTGTGTGTGTGTGTGTGTGTGTGTGTGTAACACTGTAATTAAGCTGTGGTGTCAATAATAACATTCAATTCCAAACCTGAATGCAAAAGATAATGATAACATTTTTCAAAGTTTTAGGTCAAGCACTTAAAAATAATGTGCAGTGTGCAGAGTTCACCCACCTGCCACTGCTCAAGTCAGGCTGTTGCATATAAAACTCAGTGGCTACAGTGCAACATGGTTCTCAGAAGAGCTCTGCCTTTTGACCTGCAACACAGGGCAAAACCATTATTTCATCTCACACGTATAACCCTTCAGCATACAGTAACTTAGCAGCAAATCGTCCACCTTATGAGGTAAATGCAACAACTCATCCAGGCACCGACCCCAGTAATTCTGCAGCAGAGGTCTTTAGTCGCAGCTGGCTAAATCCTCTGATAGGAACACAGGCTGCGTCTGATCCCTTCAACGATCTCACTTTATCTCTCTTGCAAATCTGCTGTCAGGCGCAAGGGTTAGCCGTGTGGACTGTGGCTGCCCACGCTAGCTTAGACATCACTGAGTCGTGCATCGCTCCAGTCTCTCTGGATGCTATGGTGCTGTATGAGGCTGTTTGCACAGTTGAACGATGACGGTCCTTCTGAAAATGCTAATTACCTGCACAAATATGATCATCAATATTAATTAGTGTTGTTGCTGTGATTCATTTTTTATTTTTTGCCAGCAAAGTGAACCTGCTTTTTGTTAACCTTTGCACAACAGAAAAATTAAGCTTTTGGTCATTCTTCCCACACAGTTGTCACTGTTGTCATGCTTCACTTGACATCACAATATAATAATACCAGTAAGTAAGACTCCCTAATCGGGAGATAAGCGACCGTCACGTCGCATACACAAACTTTAGAAGGCAATCAGGAGGGAATATGGGAAATGGGACAGATCCATGTTGATTACATGACTGTTGTTGATGAGATACTTGTGTACCGCTTTAGGTAATTTTAGGCCAAAATCTGTAGGAGTAGTGTCCACAAATGTGTTTTGCAAAAATCGGCCTGATGGTGGCGCTAGAAGAGGGCCATGTGAGAATGGCAGAGGTTGTGTGGATTCCTCATGACTCGCATCAGTGCAACCACACTTTTTCCCAATTTCCCAGAATTGCCACTCTATAGTTTAAATCAATTTACTTTATTAATTAATTATTCATATCTATCTGCCGGCCCCCACAGGGATACTAGGGTTCAAGTGGTTAAATATGAAATACCCCAGTGATCCTTTTTTTTATGGTGGCTGCTTAGGCGTTTTTGCAGCTAATTCAGCCTAACCCTATGACATGCATATTGTACTGTAATGGTGCTATCCTTGCCAGCGCTATCACTATCAGGTGTAGCATATCATGATTCCACAAATCAATCTGACTCCATGCTTTCAACCGTCAATACAACAATGTGACACCTCTGCATCTCAACATCAGTATTGTTATCATATCGTTATATTGACTATTCCTGCAGAGGCATACGCACTCTCGGTCAATCTTACACATACACACACACACGCACGCACGCACGCACGCACGCACGCACGCACGCACACACACACGCACTCAGTCTTGTGTCATCATTTCATCAGCGCTGTGCGACTAGCGGCAGCGTGCTGCTTGCTTGCTCATTAAACATTTGCAGAGTCAATACAGATTCCGGCAGGCTCCCCCCTCCCTCCGGGCAAACACTGAAAAATACAGTATGTAAACGCTTCCACTCTCATCGCTCACTGCTGCAGGAAACAGAGCCACCTTCCAGCCGTAGAGCATCAACAAGGTGGCTGTGTGTGCGTGTGTGTGTGTGTGTGTGTGTGTGGGGGGGGGGGATGGATGCTTAAACCAGTGGTTCCCAAACTTTTTCCGCTCGAGACCCAAAAGAGAAATCAGACGTTTGCCCGAGACCCAAACTTTAGTGAAAATAGACGATCTACTTCTCAATTCATTTAAATGTATGGGATTTCCTAGATGTGTTTGTTTGTTTGTTTTAATGTATTGAAAATCAATGATAAAAAAAATAAAAATCCATTGAAATATACATACATTTTAAAAGTAGGAAAAGAAAATGAAATTTTTACTCGAGTCGTGACCCATAAAAATTGTTCTGTGACCCACGAATGGGTCGTGACCCACTGTTTGGGAAACAGTGCATTAAACCTCCTCCAGCCATAAGGACTGTGTGGCCCCAGCCAGGAAGAGCAGGCTGCATGGCTGCTTCTCTCTCTGTGGTGTCACCTGCTGCTGGTAAATGTCAGAGTGAAATATCAGCTGGCTGTGAAGGTCTTCATCTACACTGTTGATTCCACCGGAAACTGTGCTGACACAT
This sequence comes from Nannobrachium achirus, assembly GCF_963921795.1. NCBI lineage: Eukaryota > Metazoa > Chordata > Actinopteri > Myctophiformes > Myctophidae > Nannobrachium > Nannobrachium achirus. The sequence goes on from NC_137824.1 coordinate 36,970,095, forward strand.
TGTCTACACTCAGGGAATCTTTCTGAAAAACAAGATGGTAACCGGAACACGTCATACTACCTGTAATCTGTAAAGTCCATAGTACCAAAACGATGTCTTTATCCAGTGGACATTTTCAGAGAACAAAATCATTTATGGCTTCATACTGTAAGGTTACACACATGCACACCTGCAGTAGGAGCTGTCCAGTACAACCATAGTCTTTTACTGGTGGCCATTGGGAGCAACCCAGTGCAACCACAGGTGGTTACTGGTGGCCACTGGGAGCAGCTTTGTACAACCACAGTGTTTCACTTGTGGCCACACTGTGAAGCTCCACTGAAGCAGATTGAATGTCTTTCAGTGGGCAGTTTATGTAAAATGTCATCTGAATTAATACTCAAATAACTCAAAAAAAGTGATGACAGCTTTTTGAAATGTCCAAATGTGCAGTAAAAATTATTAACCCCCCCTCTGTACCTAATGACATTTGCACCCGTGGTGGAGGGCTTGCATCTGTTTATGGTTGAAGGCCTCTTGCTAGTTCTTTCCAATCCGAAATGTAAATCACGGCGTGTTGCAGGAAGATTCAACAAAAAAAGTTAAGCTGTTATTGTCCAGGACTTAACCTCTCTGATCAACCCAGGCCAGATTCAGGAGATAAGACAAACATTTCAACCTTGACGTGAACTTTGCCTGGGCGTGTGACCCTGACATGGCATGAACCTCATCTGGTGTCAAACTGAATAAATATGTCCCATGTGCTCCAAGTGATTCTGCAAGAGTCAACATTTATTGAACGTATCTGTCCACAATCTTCTGTTTATTTTTGATCTTATCCCTAAAGTTTCATTTAGGGACACTTAATCGGATTAGGGACGGGGGAAACGTGCGATATACCAAGTCGACGTGTCATGAAGACGCATGCACGTTCATGACCAAGCTTCCATTAAAGTCTCGTCCCTGTCTTTGTTCTATTTAGGAGGGTTCACACTTCCCAGAGAACGTTGTTGTGCCGCGAAAGAGCCAGACATTGTCCTACAAAGATCGGTTACAATATTATGTACTCTTTTATTACAAAATTATGACATTTTTGTCAAATATTTTGTAAATTATTTATGAAATGATATATTGTATGTATTTCCTTGCAAGTTACCTTGAGCTAGTTTTGAAATAAAAGTTCATTCCTTAATTGCAATAACGACGGCACTGAATGTGTAGTGTACTGAGATGCCAATCCTTTGTCTTTGATTGATTGATTGATTGATTGATTGATTGATTGATTGATTGATTGATTGAAGACTTTATTAGAAGTTTGCATAGGAAAAGGTACAGTTTCATGATGGTACAGTTCACTGGTACAAGGTCTACTAAAAGGAGATCCTAGAAAAGACTAAGCTTATTTCCACAGGAAACCATTTAAGTATCTCATATAACATTGAATGACAGACGAATAGAACACAGTACATCCCTCCTTGATCTTTTTTGTTGACTTGAACTTGAATTTTCAAGAAACTGTTGTACTCTGTGCTCAATCACCCAATATATATTGTTTAATTGCTAAAGTTGATCCACGTCACAACTACATCCCTCACACATCACCGGAGCTATGACAGCTGTCGATCAAGTGTATCTCCAATGAGCGAATCACACTGTTCCCATGGTGCCATCTCTCTCTCTCTCTCTCTCTCTCTCTCTCTCTCTCTCTCTCTCTCTCTCTCTCTCTCTCTCTCTCTCTCTGTTGTTTTTACACAAACAGATCAGGTTCCTCAGTAAACAGGCCTCTCCCGTCTCTTCTGGTAACAAAGTAATAACTCAAAACAAATGATTTGCTGCTTTGATGGGAGTTCTCTCTACGGCAACTGAAGACTGACATCTGTTTGATTTTATCTTCATGAGCATTATCCATGGCCAACACTCCAGAGTTAAGGTCTTGTCTTGCCTCAGTGCAGTCAAATTAATTTATAAATCAGAATTAGTTTATTGATCAAATGGGCATAAGAATATGGCGGCTATTCGATCTAAGTTGATTTAATAAACACATGTGTAAAGTTTTGATTTCTATATAATATCATGCAGACAAAGGTGGATAGGTCTAACTGAACATTATAATAATGATTTCACTAATGGGTTATGGAAAGTTACAAATTAAAGGGTTACTATTATATCTGGAGTTGTGCATGCAAAAAAGCATAATAAGCTACTAATCAACTAACACAATATTGGTCATGGTCAACTAACCCCAAACTGACTGATTAATTGATTAATCTATACTATTAGGGGACAGCACTTAAAGTTAATATTAGGTATGTACAAGTGTCCAGGAAAGCAGGTGTTTTTTTAATAAACTAGAAGCTGGGCCGCCCTTCGGGCGGCCCAGCGTCTAGTCGGCGACCTGGCCAACTCGGAACAATGTAAATAGGGAATGAATGCCCCGCCCTTTAATGCAAACCCCATTATACCTGTTTTCATAGGACCCGTTTTGACCATCTGTCTGCCTGTGTCCATTTATGCCCATATATGGAGATATCTGTATCTGTCTGTCTGTCTGTCGGCGTCCATTTTATGTCCATATATGGAGATCACTGCAGTTATAGTTCTGGGTCCATTTTATGCCCATATATGGAGATATCTGTCTATCTGCGTCCATTTTATGAGATCTGCCCATATGCCCATATATGGAGATCTCTGTATGAGTCAGCCCTTGTGCCGATACGTCCATTTATGCCCATATATCTGTGTCCCCTTTATGCCTATATGAGTCAGCAGTGCCCATATGCCCATATATGTAGCCCATATGGAGATCTGCCCATATGCCCATATATGGAGATACATAACCATGGCATTTTGTGTTGACTCATGTTGCGTACGCGATGTCAGAGCCTTTTATGAAATGATGTCACAATGAGTCAGCTCTTGCGCCGATTTCCTCCGGAACAGCCTGATGTCAACAATCAGCTCCGCATAAGGAGATTCCGAACGTTTTACGCCGTTTCAGAAAAAACGCTCAGCAGAAGTGATGTCAGATTGCCCATATGCCCTGCCCATATGCCCATATATGTAGCCCATATGGAGATCTGCCCATATGCCCATATATGGAGATCTCTGTATGAGTCAGCCCTTGTGCCGATACGTCCATTTATGCCCATATATCTGTGTCCCCTTTATGCCCATATGAGTCAGCAGTGCCCATATGCCCATATATGTAGCCCATATGGAGATCTGCCCATATGCCCATATATGGAGATACATAACCATGGCATTTTGTGTTGACTCATGTTGCGTACGCGATGTCAGAGCCTTTTATGAAATGATGTCACAATGAGTCAGCGCTTGCGCCGATTTCCTCCGGAACAGCCTGATGTCAACAATCAGCTCCGCATAAGGAGATTCCGAACGTTTTGCGCCGTTTCGGAAAAAACGCGCGTCGGGTCGGGTCGAGGCCGGGCACTGCACTCCGCGCCGCGGCGGAGAACGCGCGTGCCGAATCTGAAGCCGGTGGGACGAACGGTTCTCGAGATACGCGGATTACATACACGCAGAGACTTCTCGCATTTATAGATAGACCAGTAAGACTCCCTAATCGGGAGATAAGCGACCGTTGGTCGCTTATCTCCACAAATATCACAGCCTCCACCTCTCACGTCATACGGGCAGCCATAGTTACACCTGGAATGTTGAATCTCCATATATGGAGATAACCTACCCATCACACAAAGTCTGACCTCACCAGCCCATACCTGGGCATGGACGACTTATATCTCCATATACGGAGATGGCCATATATGGAGATACGATGACATCACAGAGTCCACAGCTGATGATGTGGCGTGATGTCATACAATACACAAACAAGCCCTATATAAAGGGGCAATTCTCACCAGGGAAGAGAGCATTCCCCACTAGCTGAGTATCTTAAGATGGTTGGATGTGATGATAAGCCACAAATAGGCCAAAAGTTTGTTTTACCAATTATCAAGACATACGGGCAGTTGACAGTTTGCCATTGTTACTCATTGAAGTTGAATCTCCATCTGAATCCCTTTTATGCCCATATATGGAGATCCCTGCTCTGAGTATCTGACATCACTAATCCCTTTTATGCCCATATATGGAGATCCCTGCTCTGAGTATCTGACATCACTAATCCCTTTTATGCCCATATACAGTATGGAGATCCCTAACAGAATCCATGTTATGCCCATATATGGAGATACCTGCTCTGAGTATCTGACATCACTGTGATGTCACCTGTTTATGCCTAAATATGGAGATCCCTGCTCTGAGTATCTGACATCACTGCGATCTCACCTGTGATGTCACAGTGACACATCACCTCAGTATCTGTGATGTCACAGTGACACATCACCTCAGTATCAGGCGTTACACGTATACATTGAGCAGGGCAAAGGTGTGACGTGTGTGACGGACGGACGGACGGACGGCCGGTGGAGGTTTTCATACTAAACTGCGACCTTACGGTCGCAATAATACTCCCCTAAAACCCCTTGTGTCACTCCGTGACACTGCGTGACATGAGGTGTGACTGACGCACAGACCATATATGGACATTCCCAGATATGCTTACTATTAATGACATCAGGGATCTTGGCCATATGTGGGGCACGGATGGACAGACATGAGCTGCAGGTTTTCATACTAAATGCGACCTACAGTCGCAATAATGACAAGCTGAACAATCCCCATCTTCGGTTTGATTCCTCCAGGAGTACCCGGAGTCAGGTGGGGGGTCATGGCATTTTATATTTATAGTGACTCATAGGAATAGACTACGTGACAACCAGGAATAGTCTGGTGACCACCGGAGAGACGGGTGACAGCCGGAATGTAGACGGCACCTGGGAGCAGGTTGGGTTAGTGCCCCAGCCTGTGTCTTCCCAACAAACCCACGGTTAGGCCTTTAGGAGGGCCATTCAAGCCGCAAGCGGAGCCTGCAGCACCGCCGGTGGGCGAGGTGGAGCCTGCAGTACCATTGCGGTTCAAAAATTCACCACTTCTGAGTGAAATGTCTGGGGCTAAAGTCTGGTGAAACGCACATGTCCTGGACCTGGTGAGAGCAGGAGTGGACATGATGAGACGTAGGAGGGGCCCGGACAGGAGTAAATCCACAGAGCCTAGTCCTTCCAAGCGCCAGACTTCTTTCCCTAGTCTTGGCAGAGTAGTTCTGGAGTGGTGGAGTGAATGGTCCTGTCTTTCCCTAGTGGGACTGATCGTGGGTAGTTACTGGGACGTAAGTCGGGACTTGATCAACCCTGGCTGGGTCACCCAGATGTTGCGAGACCCGAAACCCCGATGAGCTTGGGCTACATCACTGAGGATACGTCCCAGGTGCATCCATGCGATGTTTTTTCGTAATCAGGGCACATACGTTTTCTCCAGGGGTACCCTTCTTTAAAAATCGACCTGTCCCCAACCAAAGGTTTCAAATAAATGTATTGGAGTAAAATTACAACATTTGGATGTGAGATGTAGTGTAGTAGGAGTAAAAGTATTGGAACAGTACAAATACCTCACAATTGAACTTACCGGTAAGTACAGTACTTGAGTAAATGTACTCAGTTACTTTCCATTGCTGTCGTTCGGCAGTCGAGTATCGGCCTCGCGGAACCGGCAATTCGACACACGAGAGCTAAAAGACCCTTTTAGAGTTATGAAAACTCAAAACTCAGACCCGATATTGGTAACATCACCACGTCCTCCTCAGACTTCTCTCTCTCTCTCTGTCTTTCCATTGATGAGGGGCCTGGGGGATGATGGGGGGTGGGGGGCTTTCCTGTGCTTTAGGCCCCATGGCCAACGGTGAGCCCGGAGCCGAATTGGTAAAGCCCTGGTCAGGCTTCGGAGATTCCCAGCCTCTTAGTTGCCTATAACTCATCCCCAAGACCCTGCCTTCCCTCCTCAGTCCCAGGCCCTGAAATATCCTTTCAAAGGCCGCAGACTGCAGACAGATATGTAGGTGTTTTAGATAAGGTAGGAATTGCATTAAGGGATTTTTCCGTTTCGAAGCCGCTGCTGTATTTCGCTGCCCTTTCCCATCGACTTGAGAGGAGCTGCTTGAGCGTGGACGGGAAGAGTAGAGAGGGAGGGATGTACTTTAGGACGGACTAGTTCTTACATTTTGTGGTCAGTTCACAGCTCATAAAAGGCCGGCGCTAACCTCAGTGAAAACAGAATTATGTAGGCAGGCCAGCAGCAAAGCACAACTTCTCTCAGAGCACGCTGAGGCCCTGACCCGGGTTTGGAGGTAAATCCTTCCAGGGCATTGATCTTTTCATGAGGATAATTACAAGGCAGCGGGCATGAGCCCTCATGTCAGAGAAAACAGTTGATTCAGAGAGTGATGAATTTATTTATTTATTTTCACGGTTCGTTCCAAAATGTTACCTCTCAATTAGGCTACAAGTGTGCAATTTTGTATTGTATTGGGGGTGTTTTGGAAGTATTTTTCATGCTATTTTCAGGTTGTTTACGTTTTTTTTTTTGTTTTTGTTAAAAATGTTTCTTGTTGCTTCAATGTCAACATCTTATACTTGTATAATGGGAAGTAACAATAAAATAATCTTGAATCTTGAATTAAACCCATCTTCCCTTAAATATATATCTTGTGTATAATATATTATATTTTTCACAGTGAATAAGGGGCCAGATTATAAGGTCTTTACACACCAACTACAGGCTGTTATCAGCTCCGTGGCGTGTGAAGTCATTTTAAACAGCGGCTCTGCTAAGGCCTCAGTATGTCGGTATGTGAGCAGCATTCTCGGCCTCTTTCTCTCCATGCATGCCTCTGTGTTTTATAAGGACTTACTGTCTGGCCCCGCGGTTTACTTTGAAAACTTTATAATTATGTTGCCTCCCTTTTCTCTCCCGGCCGCCCATGTTTACTTTTGCCAGCTTAACATGCACACGGTCCGGTTCCCCCCGCCGGGCGGCTCCGTGGGCCGCGTCCTATCAGCCAGCAGTGTTTGTTGGCTCGAGTTACACAGAGATTAGTGGCTTCATCCCCGCTGGTGCCTTGCCGTAACGCTCCTCACCCAAAGCCAGGCCTCGAACCTTGGCCTGGGGGAGACGGAGGTGGGGAGGGTGGGCACTAATGTGTTTGAAAATGAGGCAATAAAGTGCAGGAGCAGAAAGACTTGTTAAAGTGATCACTTCAAGTTGTTTCAGTTTGGCATTTTATTTCATTACTCATCATTGTTCGTCTTATATTATTGTATTTGCCGAGCAGTGAAGACTGACAGCAACAAAATTATTAATAGCAGAAGGCTATAAAAATGTGAACACATTTTGGGTACCACAAGGTAGGCTACTGTAATTAGTTTGACAAGAAGTGTATAAAATTAAATTAGATTAAATTATGTTAAAACAGAAATGACTTGTGTACAAAATGAGAAGTGTGGCTTACTAATACTGTTCAATCCACACTTCAGTCTTTAACCATGCCTTCATGATTAAAGGTGACTTAACAGATCAAATCAATAAAAGGATCAATGCTTTCCCTGGATTTATGTCTGTCTGGGTATAATGCACAGAGAAAGTAGAGTCGTTTTTACACAGAGAAACAATAATAGTTACATTTTTCAATCAACATCCAACTGAGACAAGAAATGTCAGCTTCCAGCTGAAACAGTTTCCAGCTGAAACGTTCCGTTTGATGTGTTTAGTGACACGAAAACATTAGATTATAAATCAAAAGGTTTAGCAAACTTTGCTCAACCAAAAGCAAGCCTGTGAATCCAGTGCAATAATACATTACATTAATTATATTGAGGAAAATTACAGACAAGCTCATTCATTCCTCAGGGACGGGCTCTCTTCTAGTCGTTGAACCGCCACATTAAAAGCCTTGAAAGGAAGAAATGACAGAGGGAGAGAGAGGAAAAGCTGCTGAGAACATTCTTGTGACACTGTCTGAAATCAAAACGGGGCAAAGAGAGAGATTGCTGCAGTTTTATGACCCGGACAAAGAGCAGATATTGTCTGAAACTGGGAGACTCAATGCTTCTGATGACTTTAAGATGTAGCAAACACCACCTTTACCGCAACCTGCCTCCAAACCAGCAACGCTAGAACTACATCTACCCCCATCTCTGAGGTAAGATGAGCTCCACCTCTATCCCTTCCCTGTTATCTTCTCTCTAGATATATTTTTTTCATGTAATCCAGTGTGGGACCTGTTGGCTCATCCTGTTGTTTGGTTCATTGCTGTTGGGGAGCGCCGGAGTTTTGTAATATCCTAGGCTAAGAGATTAAGACAAACTCTTGATAAGGACTGGAAGTTGACTCCCTGCATTAAGGAGGATTAATGTTTAGCTCTGTGTGGCAGGGGCTCCTCTCCGCGGCCACGCTGTTTACGCAGCGCTGCCCCCTCCTACACCCCTCCCTCCATCCCGCCTTTAATCCCAAATTAGTATAAAAGATCAGCGGCGGCCGGTGGGGGCGAGGCCTGGAGGGGGGTTCAGGCCACTAATCAAGCCTCACTTTGGGACAATGAGCCGCCGCAGAAGGTCAATAGGAGTAGAGGCCCGCGTGTGCTGGAGGGACGGGGCGAGCGGATTGAGAAGAGAGGAGTGAGGGTTGAAGGTGGGGCACGGTGGGGTGAGGGTGGTGTTTTTAATTGAACCGTGATCCAGTCTAACCCTATACAGGCCCCCACCCGTCACACCGCCTGCCTGCTCCTCTGAGGTTTGGTCGACTGTTCCCCCATAATTAGTTTTTATTACGTCAAGTAAAGGCTGTTGTTTATAACTTGACACCTTGAACACCCTGGTTTTGGGAGAACCCTATGTATACAGAGGTTCCCAAACCTTTTAGCTCAAGACCCAAAAGAGAGATTTGACGTTTGCCCGGGGACCCTGTGAGCTTGTAGATCAGCTATTAAACATTTGTTTTCAGTAAAAAGAAAAAAAAAAAGAAAAGACAGATGAAACATTGGTCAAATTGTTAAATATTATTGGCCGAAATTGTGAAAATAGCCAATTTACTCGCTAAAAGGCGTTGTGAGCATGTAGATCTGCTATTTTCACAATTGAACCGTGTTACACAAAATGTAATGCCTCAACTCTTAGCGCTCGTCAGGGTGGGGGGGGGGTCCCTAGTTAAAATATGATTATATTGGGGGTCCCAGCCTGAAAAGGTTGAGGACCACTGGTTTAAAGCACAAATAGCACATATGGCCACGGCGCTTGTAGGACAGACCGTTTCCTCTCTTGGAGCTAACCGGCAGTTAGCACAGCTTGTTGAAGAGTCACAGGAGATTTGTCGGCTCCAGGACAGACTTTAAAAACGTCGGTCTTTTACAGCAAAATAAAACTTGTGTCAAGTCGAAAACAAGCTGTATAACATCAGCAGTAAATTTTCCACGGGCAAACTAGTGCCGGCTATATAGTGCAACCAAAGCGTTCCAGCGACGACTGAATTCAGTTAGGAAAATAAGATGAAGGAAGTGTTTGCCAGGCTCAAACCACGGCTCTGCAGACGACGAAGAAAAAAAAGGTTCTCTGTGTGTATTATTTTATATTCAAACCGCATACACACATCTAAATGAGGATCATCATACATGTTCTTTAATATAGTCTCCACTCAGGACACGGGTCCAAGACACTTGAACTTGTAAATTCTTTCCAAACTACACACGAGAAGTTCTTAAATTATTTATTTATAGAGATTTTATTGCGCCCGAGGCAAATTACAGTGTCCTTGAAAAAGAAACCGAAAAACCTCATCTTTCTCCATCAAGCTTCGTCCCCGCTCGCGCCAGAGAGCCATGGAGCAGAGGCGTCAATTGGGTATGACAAGGTATGGCAGCTACCTTGGCTACAGGGGGTACAAAAAATAAAATGTACTAATAAAATGTAAATTCATCATGCCTGTTGCTAAGGTATGGCAACATGACAGTCATGATGCCATACCTTAGCTTTTGCTGAACTGACGCCACTGCCGCAGAGCGCGCCTCAGTCACTTTTCCACAACGCTGCATGCCCTCCCCCCCCCACGTTGGTCCCGCATACACACACACACACACACACGCACACGCACACACACACACACGCACACACACAAAAACAACAGTAATGCCGCCAGAGTGATCATTTAGGGTATTTGTGGTGAGGGCAAACTCTCATCGAGTGCCAGCAGGGTACCAGCACAGATCCCCGTGCCCCCCACGTTCCCCCCCACCCCCTCACTCTCTCCAGCCACCCACTGCTCTCTGCTAAGATTAGACAAATTAAACACTATTATTCACATCACCCCTGCAGCTGGCCTTTTTAAGTGGTTCTGCGTTAACTATCAGAATGGTTTGCTTTGAAAGCCACAGCCTTCTCCTTAATTTACAATATGAAAAACTACTTTTGGCCGAGTCGCTTTCTTTCTGCCTCTTGCTGCAATGGAAAAACTGGAGGGTTTCCTCTTTTTTTTGCTCCTGCGGAGCTGCCGTCTACGTATATACTGTACGAGGACTTCTGTTCCAAAATATCATCAACAGCGGAAAACAAAAGCAATTTCAGTTGATCAGCTCATCATTCAGTCCGTAAAAAAATAATGCAACAGTGTAATTGCAGGCAGCACAATACCAGGCAGTGGTATACACAATTACATAATTATGTAATAGGATACTGGTCATCCTTAAAAAAAATCCAGCTTATTTTAAGATTTTGTAAGAACATGTGTGACTTGTTTTTCAATTGTGAGATGTCTCATTTTCATAACAGAACTTATCCAGTATGGTATGTTTAAATGTAATTTGGAGCTCTCAAACCAGCTCCATCTGCCTCTTTGCCTTGTTCTATCACTTATAGAAAGACATTCCTATAGTCTCCGATTCTCCGGCCACGCTTTTGCTGGACATCACATCTGTACATACGTTTTTAATGTAGACTCCTGTATGAGGGGGGGAGCCCTTTCATTTTCCCTGTTGTATCCCTGAGACCTGGTAATGGATGTGGTCTTGGCCGGGGGCCCACAGACATAGGAGGGCTGGTGATGGATAACCTAGTTTCACAGCCATCATCACTGAGCAGCATGTGCCTTCTATCTGTAGTGAAACACCTCACCACCCAGCCAGCCCCACCGAGCATGCTCCAGATTAGGGAATGCGACGATAAGCGATATTATTGTTTATCGTGATAAAAAAAAAACACTCACGATAATATTGTATCATGGAGATTTAATTTATCGTGATATCGTCCTCCGTCATGCACTGGGATCACGATGGCGATCGAACCTCTATAATTGATAAAAGCAGGTACAAAAATAACAGACATATGGTATAAGCTATCAACGCACTGCGTCATGGCGAGTTGTCTGCTTATAGATCTGTTCTTTTGTTCCGTTGTGATGGTCCCTCTCTCCATACAAACTGATGGTCACTCGACCATGAATGGCCATGTTCTCTCTCGCTTTTTCCAAAAGACCAGTTGTGATGGAGTCATCAAATGTGTTTCTGGGTGGAGAGGAACTTGAACTTGTGCCAGAGTTCAAGTACCTCGGGGTCATGTTAGACTCAACCCTAACCTTTAAAAAACATGTAAAAAAGGTTACAAACACAATCAAGTTCAACCTTCAGAACTTTAAACAAATCAGACCTTGTTTGGCAGTTAGTGCTGCTAAATCTTATCTCCAATGCATGATCCAATCACACATTGAGTACTGTTTCACAAACTGGTCTTGCACAGGTATAACGATTCTCAAACCCATTGAACAGCTATATAAGAGTGCGCTTAAGGTATTCGATAGGAAACCCCGCTCATATCACCATTGTAATATTCTTCAGAGGTACCGTTTTTTGAGTTTCGCTAATTTTAAGGTATTTAAACAGGTCAGTATCATATACAAGACCCTAAATGGTCTATGCCCACCTCCCCTAAAGGAATTCATAAAAAGGAAGCCTGATAGAGGACTCAATACTAGAGCAATCACTAGAGGGGATTGCGAAGTACCGTACCGGGTTACCGCTTTTGGAAAAAACACCCTTTCAGTGCAGGGATGTTCAATCTGGAATGACCTACCTCTAACAATAAGAGACTGTTTGTCATTTCCATCCTTCAAGTTCAATCTAAAAAAATGGTTAGTTGACAATCAAACCTGTGACCATGTATAGTTTTAAGAGTACAGCCCATGTCATGTACGTATATTTTTAAACTTTTCTTTTCTAATGTAGGGTACTGTTAGTAATATGTGTTGTTTTTGTTGTTTTTCTCTTGGTTGAGGAAAAATAGTATTTGTATGTATGTTCTTAGGCGCCCTCTCCTAATGTAGGGTTACTGTTTGTTGGTATGTATTGTTTTGTCTTCATGTGGGGACTACGGATGAAATTTAGCATTCTTGCTAATTCCGGCTTATTTACATTGCTTTCATGTAGTGTTCATTAATATGCATTGTCCCGTCTAAATAAACAAATAAAGTAAAGTAAAGTCTCATCTGTTGGGTAGAGTGCGCTTGATACCGAGAGAGATAGCGCACCACAACTCACTGTATAAAAAAATAAAAAGCAATTTGATATTTCAAAATATGGAATACTGTAAGTGTAATGAGGAGATCATATATGCTTAACAGAGTAGCTCTGTGAACCCATGCTGCACCCCTGTGATAATCCTGCACCCTATAGGGCTAGATGATATGTAAACAGTATATATTAGCCTATAGCCTATTAAAAAAACATAAGAGGATGTCATAGAGTTTAAAAATTAAAACAAGGGTATTGTGCAGTCACAGTTTCCAACAGCGCTTAAAGCTTGTTCATTTTCATCATTGTTTTATTTATGGGCGGAGTAGCCTACAATCCCACTAACCATCCGAACTTAATTTTGGAGCACAACCAGTCGGGGATCTGTCCTATCAACCGTCAATCGATGCCAGACTAACTGATTATGTGCATGCTTAAGGTACTGCGTAGCCTGTTTTGAGAGAAGCACTTACGTTACGTGCGCTTTCAGGAAACACCTCTTTGGGAAATTGTCATTGTTTTTTTGTTTTTCCCACATTTTTTGTAACCCAGTGTCAATTGCTATGTGTAATCCTGGGTGCTACTCTCACTCTGCCAACCTGGGGTAAGCAACAAATGCTCATGCTGCCTTCAATGCACGAGGAGTCCAAGCCACCTCTTTTCACCTGACAGGGGAGAGTTCCCCCGTGGGACGTAACGCGTGAAAGGAACTCGTTATTCCCACCAGTTCATTTCGTCTCCATCAGGCGCCCCGGCTGACCAGAGGGAGGCAGTATAGAATCTAGGATTACTGCATGTGTTTTGTGAAGGGGACAGCATGCAAACTTCACACAGGAAGTCCCTTTCGCCAACCTCACCTAGGGTATGGGCACTGATGACGCTGAGGAGGGAACATCGCCCCAGTGCCCGCAGCGCCCCCAGCCGGAAACCAACCCAGGACCTTAGTTGTGAGGCGACAGCGCTACCGACTGCGCCACCGTGACCCCAATTGGTACCATTGTTGATGGTCGTATTATGCACCACTATGCGGTGCTTTTGTGGGTGTGCGTTATTTTAGTGTGCATATACAGTAAATGTAACCTCTGACATTTTATTTATTCTCTTGAGACACAGAATACATAAAACAGTATGCTGTTATATCTGAGTCAGTAAAGGGGAGGGGGATGTTTTAACTAAAACTGACATTTGGAAACTTAAGCACAATAGAATAGGTTTCTGTGGTGTCATAGCTCAAATGCTATCACTGCAGGAGCTATGGAATTCTGGGAAGGGACCCTACAGGAAACACACGTCCTGGTGGCCTGCATCTGTTCTGGGCATTTATATTGCCTTTGATGAGTCTGAAGTATCCAACTTCAAATCCAGCAGCAGGGAGTGCATAACTTTCTTCTGAAACAAGAAAAAAAGGAAAGAAACTGAGGTTCCCCCAGCAGGTTGAGATTGTATGTCTGTAAAAATAGTGACAGAATAGCTCACGCCTCGGTGAAATACGATCGCTCAGTCTGCCAGCACCACGCTTTAGATCCGGAACATTAAAAACCCCCTTTAGTTTGAGTTTCACATTTAATAGGGTATTATTTGTCCTTCACAAGTGTTTTTAGCCAAATGTTAATGGTTATCGCACTGTCCCAAAACTTGACTCGGCAAACTGCATGGCAAAAAACAAGACATCGTCTGATAACAGTGTAAATCTCTGACTTCATGTAGCCAGTCTGTGAGGTCAGTCATCTATGGTGTATCTATGACGTATGACTCCATATTTGGGCAATGTTTCAGCCGGATCCGCTCACATAGACTTCCATTATTATAAAATCAAAGTGAAAGAATTCAAAATATAAACATACTGTATCACGTGGGGAAATATTTGGAGGTGCCTGGCCTACTGGCAGTGTACACATGGAGGTTGGTGCTGATTAGTCCAGCAGTTTGCGAGATTAGTCCAAGACTTTAGATAGATATCTTGCCTCCTACCGAGCAACACAGTAAAGAAAGGTCCCATCTTTACAGTAACAGATAATTCGGTACTGTCACTGCACTCAGTCATTGCAATCTGTCACTGCACTGGCATGCTCTCTGTCATTGCACTTGTTGCATTGATTCTGATTCTGTCACCCATCACTGCACTGTCACTGCTCTCATCACTATACTGTCACTGCACTCATCAATATACTGTCACTGCACTCATCAATATACTGTCACTGCACTCATCAATATACTGTCACTGCACTCATCACTATACTGTCTCTGCACTCATCAATATACTGTCCCAGCACTCATCAATATACTGTTACTGCACTCATCAATATACTGTCACTGCACTCATCAATATACTGTCACTGCACTCATCACTATACTGTCTCTGCACTCATCAATATACTGTCCCAGCACTCATCAATATACTGTTACTGCACTCATCAATATACTGTCCCAGCACTCATCAATATACTGTTACTGCACTCATCAATATACTGTCACTGCACTCATCACTATACTGTCACTGCACTCATCAATATACTGTCACTGCACTCATCAATATACTGTCACTGCACTCATCAATATACTGTCACTGACTCACTGCACTCATCAATATACTGTCACTGCACTCATCAATATACTGTCCCAGCACCCAACAATATACTGTTACTGCACTCATCAATATACTGTTACTGCACTCATCAATATACTGTTACTGCACTCATCAATATACTGTCACTGCACTCATCAATATACTGTCACTGCACTCATCAATATACTGTCCCTGCACTCATCACTATACTGTCACTGCACTCATCAATATACTGTCACTGCACTCATCAATATACTGTCACTGCACTCATCAATATACTGTCACTGACTCACTGCACTCATCAATATACTGTCACTGCACTCATCAATATACTGTCCCAGCACCCAACAATATACTGTTACTGCACTCATCAATATACTGTTACTGCACTCATCAATATACTGTCACTGCACTCATCAATATACTGTCCCTGCACTCATCACTATAATGTCACTGCACTGGCATGCTCTCTGTCATTGCACTCGTTGCATTGATTCTGATTCTGTCACTGCACTCATCAATATACTGTCACTGCACTCATCACTATACTGTCACTGCACTCATACCACATCACTATACTTCCACTGCACTGTCACTGCACTCATCACTGCACTGTCACTGCACTCATCACTGCACTGTCACTGCACTCATCACTGCACTGTCACTGCACTAGGTCAGAATAAAAAGAAAAAAGGAATTCTCAATTTGTATCGTTCTCCGACATTTTTGAGAATGGATCACACTAATAGTCAAGATAATGTAAGTTTGATTCTAGACACACATGTGGACTTGTATTTTATCACTTTGTAATACTATTCTAAAATTGGCAAATTAATTTGTAGGAGCGGCTGGTTTACAGATTTACAGCAGCTGACAGACTCAATACTTACAGCATAATGTTTTTGTCCAGCCGTTTTTTAGAAAAGTGAGACTTTAAGAGAAAACGTTGGATGACAGTGAGTTGCTATGATGAATCGTTTGCACTGTGCCTTTAACACTTAACAGCACTTTCCCAAAGACAACGTGCTTCCCATTAATCATTTGAAATCATGAATCAGTGCTGTGACCCCTGCCTGTCTCTCAACACCGGTGGGGGGTAATTAGTCCAAGTCAGACTTAAAACCAAGATATGAAATTCAAAGACAAGTGTACAAATCATCGCACGGCGTGTGTCTGTGTGTGTCCATGTGCATTTTAATGTACCGTATGTGTGTGTGTGTGTGTGTGTGTGTGTGTGTGTGTGTGTGTGTGTGTGTGTGTGTGTGTGTGTGTGTGTGTGTGTGTGCGTGCGTGCGTGCGTGCGTGCGTGCGTGCGTGCGTGCGTGCGTGCGTGCGTGCGTGCGTGCGTGCGTGCGTGCGTGCGTGCGTGCTTTTGTGCGTGCTTTTGTGTGTGTGTGCTTGTACCGTATACCGGTATATACTTGTGAGGGCCAAATTTCTCCCACAATTACAGTATAGTAGAATTTGAGAAATAAACATTGTAAGGACACTTTTTCTGGTCATCACACGAGAAAAGTTGGTTATTATGGCTAAAATTGATTTGGGGAGTTTATAGGTTAGGAGGTAGGGCTGGAATTATACCTGACTTATACTCTTACTTATAATTGGTGTGCAACTTACTTAATAAGTTGCACGTCAATCTACAAGACTTGTAGATTCCCAGGCTTTAGGGCAGTGGTGGAAAACGTACTCACATATTTTACAAGTACAAGTATCAATACTGCAACGTAGGAAATACTCTGTTACAAGTAAAAGTCTGCAATTCAAAATGTGGTTGAGTAAAAGTATGGAAGTGTTGACATCAAAATGTACTTAAAGTATCAAAAGTAAAAGCACCACATTTTGTAAAAAGTAAAAAGTACAGTAAAAATACAATATTTGGATCCGAGATGCAGTGGAGTAGAATTGGAAATTGGAGTATTGGAAATTGGAAAGTGAAGTACAAATACCTAAAACCTTTACTTAAGTACAGTACTAATGTAAATGTACGGTACTTAAGTTACTTTACACCACATGCTTTAAGGTTAAGGTTACAAATGGCATTTATAAAATTACTGTCCTAAAATGTTTTTGTCCTCACAAGTATAGT
Source organism: Nannobrachium achirus (assembly GCF_963921795.1). Taxonomy (NCBI): domain Eukaryota; kingdom Metazoa; phylum Chordata; class Actinopteri; order Myctophiformes; family Myctophidae; genus Nannobrachium; species Nannobrachium achirus. The sequence goes on from NC_137824.1 coordinate 36,987,195, forward strand.
AAGTGTGTAGTGTGTGTAGCAAATAGCAAATGCGCACGCGAGTGTGTGTGTGTGTGTGTGTGTGTGTGTGTGTGTGCATGTGTGTGTGCGTGCACGCTCGCGAACGTCGTGGATCAGCGGGGGGTCGGCTCTCATCCCCACAACACAGCTCTGATTTATGGCCGACACGTACAGCGCGTGGAGTCAGCATCCTGGAGAAGAAGAAATGACTGGTCTCTCTTCATGTTCACATGTTCTGCGTTTGTTTCCCCTCTCCGAGAAGATGACATGTCATTTCTTACTGTTCATCGTCATCCCAAACGGCCTAATTCAATTTAGACTCCAAGCCTGTTTCTAATCCTCTCCTCCCTTACCCCCTCCCTTTTTTTCCCAGTCCATCTTCTGGATGCCAGAACGTTTGTTGTTTGATTGTTTGTTGCTGGGGCCTTTTGATTGGGCCTTTTGACATTTTTCTCTTTATTTATAGATCAGGGGTCTTCAACGTTTTTTCAACATAGTTGAGAGAGAGATGAAGCAGGGACCCCCACAACCTTCTCATAGATTCCATACAGTTTCATTGTTTGATTGCACAATCATCAGTGTATTTTGGATTCATGTAAATTTGTTTTTTCAGATATTTAACCACTTTAACCGTCAATACTTAATAAGCTTTCACTCTGTACTTAGTGGTCTCTTTTTCCCCTCTACACCAAACCACTTTGCCGAAAATAGACGATCTACAAACTCACAACGAGGCGTTGTGAGCTTGTAGATCTGCTATTTTTGGATAAAGTTCTCAGAATATGGACGCTAGGGTTCAAGTGGTTAATATAAAAAAGAAGAAAAAAGTTTCTATCACTCAAAGAATTGGAGGACCCCCTGTACCTAACTCTGAGGGCCCCCTAGGTGTCCCAGACCCCCTGTTGAAGACCCTTGATTTATAGGAGAGAGAGAGAGCAGGGTGAAGGACATGCAACATGTCTCCAGGAATCGAACCGGAGACGTTGTGGCACCTATACCGGTGTGACAGGCCTGCAGTGTTTAGGAAATGACGGGAGATCATTTCTTGCTTGATTGTACATCGCGGGTTATGGAGGCAGTGTGGGGGAGGGGTTTGCATTTTAGTCCGTCAATTGCCGTTCGGCATCAAAGTATAGTGCTTGGCAGATTTAATAGTGCACATCTTTCCCTGGTTATGTGGGACATCTCACTGAACAGCGTGTGTGATTTATGTGGTGGTGGAGGTGTGTGTGTGCATGTGTGCATGTGTGTGTGCGTGGGTGCGTGTGTGTGTGAGACAATGGGAGACGGTGGTGGATTTGTCTCACATACTGTAAGTTGATGGGTGTAGAGTGACACCAGAGGGTTACAATCTGATTCTCTGTGTAGTTTAATGGAGAGAGAGTAATGCAAGGCGGTCGCACAGCTCACAGCCACCCTGCAAATACTCTATTTATTTTAAAAGGTAAATGAACATTTCGACAAGAAATGTCTTCCTCAGGGTTTTTTATTTTTATTTTGAGTAAGCCATTAACCACTTAAGCCCTATTTTCAACTTTAAGATTTTTGAAAATACATGGCCAAAATAGGGACAACAGGGTTAAAGTTTTTAACACTGCTAAGGTAAGGGGTTTGTAGTTCAATGAATAGAGCAGGACTTTAACACTGCTAAGGTTAAGGGCAGTCCGTGCTAAATAAATAAAAAATATATATACAATGTTAATGGTATCATAAATCAGATGTGGATAGAAGCGCATCAGTTATGTCACATTATTCTAGAAGTGAAATGGAGGTTCAGACGCCTAAGAGCATGCAACAGATCAAGGATTTAGACCATCAGAATTGCATTAATAAATGAATGAGGCAATAAATTGTGAGAAATCAATTATCCTGAACGATGACCAGGTCATTCTCATATGTCTGAGGTCACGTCGCAGAGAGAAGATCCAAATGGGAAGTGGGCGGGACCTTTCAGAAATAGATTTCTTTCTGTGACAGTGACTCCAGCAATGTGGTTTGAGTGGAATTAGAAGTAGAGTTGGCCATAATGTCTGAATGTGACTTTAAAGATAATTTAACATGAGTGGTGCTTGGGTGGCACAGTGGTACCAGCACACCACTGCAGAGTCTGGGGGGTTGAATCCACCACGGCGGCCTATCCAGCATTGTGTCCATACGAACACAGTTTCTCTACGCAGATGATTACAGTAAGCCTGGCTACGCAAGGTTACACTTTCCCAGAGTTAACACAGACAATTTTACAGTTGGTGTCCCAGAGATTTAAAAAATAAATAAAATTGCAATCGATCAAATGAGGGTCCATGGCCTAATTGGGGGAACCAAAGAGGTTGAGAATCACTGATGAAGAAAAGATAAAAAGGAATCATAAATAACTGCCACTTATGCACCCAAGGTCCAATGTTCAGATCCTGCAGAGTGGCTGGAGCTGTGCTGCCAAGGTTGCTATATTTAAACACTGTGGTCATGCATGATCTACTATGGGCACACAGCAGGCAGCGCAGCATGCACAGCAACACGCTCAAACAACTGGCTTTAGCCGTTGCCATGACAGACAGACTACACAGGTCACAGATCAGCCTCTATGGGCTGTCTGACTATGCTTTGTTTCAACAACGGAAGAGAAATTACTAGTGGATACAACAATTCAACATCTTGTTGTATTATTTTACCAGAACATTCATTTCTACAGTATGGCCAAACTTTCTAGAACAGTGTGTGTGTGTGTGTGTGTGTGTGTGTGTGTGTGTGTGTGTGTGTGTGTGTGTGTGCGTGCGTGCGTGCGTGCGTGCGTGCGTGCGTGCGTGCGTGCGTGCGTGCGTGCGTGCGTGCGTGCGTGCGTGCGTGTGCGTGCTTGCATGGGTGCGTGTGTGTGGCTATACACACACACACACACACACACACATGTATGTCCGTCCCACAAAAATAGACCAATCACAGCCCATGCTATTGATGTCACAAAAAAGGCCATTAAAGCCTGAAATGCCTGGAGAAGTGAAAGTGAAACTGCTTAAGTTGTGAAGCACTTTTGTTTAATACTGGTTTAAGTATTCATGAAAAGCACTATTTCCATTTGGCTAAAGGAGGCGTGGACCGTCACCGCACTACAGTACAACGTGCACGCAGACAACCAGCCTTTAATAGTGCACGCAGCTTCACCACTGAACCCTGCCTTGTGATTTGTATGGCTTCATTCACAAACTGCACACATTGAGCTATATTTTCGTCTATGCATTATCCCTTATACCGAAACACTTGCCTTTAAAAAAAAAAAAATGAAAAACATTTTAAAATTCAAATAGCCAATCTACCATAGGCGGCTCCACAGGGGGGCATTGGGGGTCAATGCCCTCCCAGATTAGACTTTGTGCCCCCCATGTTTTACAGGTGTTAATTATATATGTTCTTTTTATATTCTTTGTGATTATTATAAATATAAACTTTCAAATTAATGCAATAATAGATACACTGGTGCTGCAACGAGTTGTTTTGATGTCTATTTCTTTGTGTTGTTGTGCATGCAGCACGGGAAATTCAAATAATTTCAGTGTGAAAACTTGTAATGAACATTACTAGTTTGGCTCAAAACGCTGTGTTGAAAAATAAAGTGCCCCCTTTGGAAAATTGAAGGCCCCCCTGCAGATTATTCCCTGGAGCTGCCACTTCAATCTACATCAACTCGTTGTGAGCTTGTAGATTAGCTATTTGAACTATTAAAAAATGTTTTTCAAAATAGTAAAAAAAAAAAATAATAATAATAAAGTTTAGGGATAAAGGGCAAGGCATGGACTAAAATAGGGCCCTGTACTGTGCAAACGTATTATGGATAGCTAAAGATTAGACAGGGAGGCCACAACATTATTGGACTCTCACTCCTAGTCTAGTTTCAGTATGATACAGAGTTACAGAGTGGCTATTTATTTACTGGACAAATGTGCCACAGATTACTATGCTTTTCACTAACTTCCTCTATGCAAAAAGTATTAAACAAAGCCCGCAATACTTCGCTAGCATTCCCAGGCTACTATAGTACAGTACTAGGACATTTTAATTAATATGTAGTTTTTTTTATTACACACGCGCACGCGCGTGTGCACGCATGCACACACACAACAGCCGGCTGGATTGGGCCAGCAGTTTGATACCCCTGCTCAAACCTGATCTGATGTCTTTCGGGGGAAATTATTTCAGTGCCTGGTGTCCAATAGATGGATGGACCTGTTGTTGTGGACATGCAGTGATCATGCTATTCGGTGATGGGTGTAAAGCAGCATTGAAAGTATTGGTGTGAGTCAAGTTACAACAGGCTGCAGTGTAAGTGGCCGTGTCCACAGATTAAGTTCATTGAGCTCTTTGGATATTATTATCCAGAGCCCACATCATGTGCTCTGAGTGAGACCCCCTCCGGTCTGGGGATGGGACGATAAGCAATATTATCGTTTATCGTGATATAAAAACACTGACGATAATCGTATCTTGGAGATTTGAATTATCGTGAAATCGTCCTCCGTCATGCACTGCTATAGGATCCATTCACCTTTTATTTGCAGAGCTGCATATCCGGTACCACTTAAACCCTCTATAATTAAACCATTTGTGTTGTCGATTCTTTGTACTATTGATTCTTCTGTCAAGCACTTTGTGACTCTGTTCTTAAAAAGCGCAAATAAAGTTTATTATTATTATTATTATTACTAGAAGATCGGCCGCCCGAACAGTTCTCGAGATACGCGGATAACATACATAATACATACATACACACTCACACTCACAGAGATTTTTTGTTGACTCATGTGGCGTACCGGTACGTGATGTCAGAGCCTTTTATGAAGTGATGTCACAATGAGTCAGCGGTTCCTCCGAAACAGCCTGATGTCAACAATCAGCTCCGCATACGGAGATTCCGAACATTTCGCGCCCGTTCCGGAAAACCGCGTATTGGGTCGGGTCGAGACTGGGCACTGCCCTCCGTGTCGCAGAGGGGTACGCGCGCGTGCCAAATCTGAAGCCGGTGGGACAAACGGTTCTCGAGATACGCGGATTACATACATACACGCACGCTCACAGAGCGTTTTGCTTGTTAGATTATTGGTAAAAGGTTCTTATAATATACATACATGTTTTTTCAGTCTCTATCAAATGTCTTAGCCAAAAAAAAAAGACGATCTACAAGCTCACAACGCGTTGCGACACGTTGTGAGCTTGGATAATGATTGTGAACCCCAGGATAATGGATTTTGATTATCGCCATAATATCGTAAACCGCCTTTTCTTTCGTCGCAATAATCGTGATATGAAAATGTCATATCGTCCCATCCCCACTCCAGGCAATGTTTGCTGCTTGTGTGTGTGTGTCACTCCAACCCTCTGCATAGGAAAAGTGACATCGATGAACCCTTAACCCTCTCCAAAAAGTGTAACTCATGTTTTCTATACCCGAGGCATCCAGAGCACTCATGTCCTCCTCCCAAAAAAAGACACGGAGACGCTCCGAGCCTTAGGAAACCAGCTGCTCTTTACCGGCACGGCACTCCATGTTCCTGTACGGCATTTTCTCATTAACACATCGAGCACCTATGGCAAGGAGAGAGTAATAGGAGGCAGACGAGCTCCAAGGCAGTGTGTGTGTGTGTGTGTGTGTGTGTGTGTGTGTGTGTGTGTGTGTGTGTGTGTGTGTGTGTGTGTGTGTGTGTGTGTGTGTGTGTGCGCACGAGTGGGGGAATTCCCTTGGAGGACAATTTGTAATATCACCCCAATGGGAGGGTCGGTCTTCTGGTCAGCCGTCCGGATGTTGACCAATGGGGCAGACCACTGTGGGCGTGTGATAAAATAAGCGTGATTTATCAGCACCAGCAAGTCCAGAGTCCTGCAGGTTACGGCCCTCGCCTGGTCCCCGCTATAAGCCGAACCACGTGGAGCACTATATCACTCATTCTATAACAGCAGAGGAAATGGGTAAATGAGCAGGTGATTCTATTAGTAATTGATAGGCGTAGTTGACACGATAGAACAGTGGTTGTCAACCTTTTCAGGCTGTGACCCCAAAAACAATCATATTTTAACTGGGGGACCCCCCCACCCTGACGAGCACTAAGAGTTGAGGAATTGCATGTTAAATTACACGGTTCTGTTGTGAAAATAGCATATCTACATGCTCACAACGCCTCTAAAATAATTTGTCATTTTAGAGGTATTAAAAATCCTTAAATTGTCACTTATGAAATGGGCAGATACCCTCTATACACTTAAACATTAAGTTGGCTTGTTTACTGTTGAGTGAGAAAACAATGTTGCACATTAAGTTAACCAGTAAGACTCCCTCCACAAATAGGGCTTATTTCCAAAATCTTCCTGATCCATGTTGATGACATGAGTGTAGACATACTGTGTAGTGATTTTCGTGATTTTAGGGCAAAATCTGTAGGAGCAGTGTCCAAAAATTTGTTTTTAAAAATCGGCCTGTAGGTGGCGCTATATGGGACAGATTCATGTTGATGGGATGAGTGTAGACATACTGTGTACCGATTTGCGTGATTTTAGGGCAAAAATTTTAGGAGCAGTGTCCAAAAATGTGTTTTGCAAGAATCGGCCTCATGGTGGCGCTAGAAGAGGGCCATGTGAGGGGTGGGGTCTCCGCGTTGCCTTGGCGGACGAATAGGTACCGGCCCCGGCTCTCCCGGACGCTCCTAGCCCGAGTTACGGCATTTTATGTGAGCTGCAGTGGAGGGGGTCCTCCACTGGGGGCGTCACCACTTTTGCATCCATTCTGGAGCACCAGGAGTGGGTGGTCCCCAGGAATTCCCCGTGAGCAGCCCCGTTGGGGTGGTCATTTGGTCATTTTTGCACATTTGGTCATTTTTTACACCTGGGGGTCCCCCAGGGACCTGGGGGTCCCTGGATCTCCGGGGGTCCTTGGAGGTTGTAGTTTGGCAGGTAAGGAGTGTGTGTGCAAAATTTGGCATGGATGGGGGCAACGGTTGTGGAGATATGAGCAGGGCAAAAGTGTGACGTGTGTGACGTGTGTGACTGACAGACAGACGGACAGCCCGTGGAGGTTTTGGTAGTAAATGCGACCTACGGTCGCAATCATCTGGGGACCCCCCAAAATAATTTGGGGACCACCCTGGGGGTCCCGACCCACAGGTTGATAACCACTGCGATAGACGACAGGTGATATCCAATAATAGATATTCAACATAATATCTGATGATGAAACAACAATCTATAAAACCTTTGTATTCTTTTTTTTTTTCTTTTTTTTTTTTTTTAGGGCTCATTTCACATTGTTCTTTGATTAACTGCATCTGGGGCATGCATGTGAATCTGACAGAGAGCTCTGCTTTAAGAGCTTTTATCTCCTCAAACTCTGTCTTTTTATGGAGGTTAAAATGCCCGTTAAAAGCTGCATGGGCTAATGCTAATGTGACCTCTCCCTGGCCCTGCCAGTATATGAAGAGAGAGATCTAGGTAGCGACTCGTCCCGGGACCGAGACGAGTCTGGCTCTGATTAGCATGGGAGCTACTGGATCAGCCTGAGAAAAGAAAAAGAAAAGAAAAAAAGAAAAGAAAGAAACGCTGCTGCTTTAAAACAAATGTTATTGTTTGTCACAGGAAACCAAATCTGATTACTGTTTTTTTCTGCTCTCGCGCCCGTGCTGTATTTATGCATGTGGTTTTCATTCAAACGTGCCACCCCCCCCTTACCCCCCCATTCTGCCAACAACCTGGAACACAGACAGATTTAGTTCATCTTTATTAAGTCACACCTTAGGAGGAGGTTAAAAAGGGGTTAAAAGGGTTAAAAAGTGTTTGGAGAGGTTTTGGAAGACTATCTGTCTGTCTGCTCACATCAAACAGTGGATTGGGTTTCTCTCCATGCAGGGGGACTGGGAGGGAATGGGACTGGGACTGGGAGGGGACGGAGGACTGGGAGAAAGCATGCTGACTGGCACAGTATAAGTAGTGACGTCTGTGTTTGCTCAACTTGACAGCCAAAGTGAGGAGTTGTTAAAGAGCAGTGTGAAGTTATACTGGGTTACTGATGGCTGTTGGACTGTTATCGTTACACTTTGACTCATTTCATTGCATATTGCTGTAGCAGCATGTAGTAGTAGTGGTTTGTGTGTACAAAGTGTGTGTGTGTGTGTGTGTGTGTGTGTGTGTGTGTGTGTGTGTGTGTGTGTGTGTGTGTGTGTGTGTGTGTGTGTGTGTGTGTGTGTGTGTGTGTGTGTGTGTGTGTGTGTGTGTGTGTGTGTGCGTGCGTGCGTGCGTGCGTGCGTGCGTGCGTGCGTGCGTGCGTGCGTGCGTGCGTGCGTGTGTGTGTGTGCGCGCGCGCGCAAGCGTGTGTTGTGTGTAAATTCGCATGGCACACAAGAAGTGTTACAGCTATTCTCTCTCTCTCTCTCTCTCTCTCTCTCTCTCTCTCTCTCTCTCTCTTTCTGTGTGTGTCTTTCTGCCTCTCTTTCTATGTCTCTCTATATCCCTCCAGGGATTAATGAAACACATACACACCAGCTCCAAAAAAAGAAAGCAAGTGACAAAAAAAAAAAAACCCAAGCGCAGCAGTAAATGACAGAATAAAAGGCTTGAAAGGCATCTTAAGAGGAAAGCTGACCCTGACCACAGGGGGCCCCCCATCCACAGGGCCCATCCAAAGGGGTATTGCCCACAGGGGCTCCATCCACAAGGCCCTGTCTCGCATGGACCCCGCCCCGAACACGAGACCCCGACCGCAGGGACCTGTCAAACATGGACCTGCGTGGTCCCGTTCCACTGGATCCCATCCACAAGGCCCTGTCTCACATTACAGTAATTGTATCATGGAGATTTTTTAATTTATCATGAAATCGCCCTCCGTCATGCACTGGGATCAATTCACCTTTTATTTACCGAGCTGCATATCCGGTACCATTTAAACCATTTAAACTAATTGATAAAACGTACTTATAATATACGTATATTGATTCAGTCTTTTTTTTCACTCTCTACCAAATCTCTTTGACAAAAAATAGCCGATCTACAAGCTCACAATGCGTCTCAACGCAACACGTTTTGAGCTTGTAGATCTGCAATTTTTTGGGCAAATGTTACACCCAAGTATAATGGTTGTTGGGGATATTTTGATTATCGCGACAATATCGTAAATTGCAATTTCTTTGGTCACAATAATCGTGACATGAAATTGTCATATCGTCCCATCCCTTGACGCGGCCCCGTCCCGATCGCTGGGCACCCGTCTGCGGGGTCCCATCTACAACATGGGCCCTGTCCTGTCTACAGCGCCCTATCCACAGGGGCCCCGCAGCTTCAAAAGTGGGACTGTTTATTTTGTTTTGTATGTCGACACGGTTCTCTCCTCTCACTCATTCTCTCTGTGTGGCTTTGTCCCACACAGAAATCGGCTCTGCACTCCACCAAGGCTCTCTCTCTCTCTCTCTCTCTCTCTCTCTCTCTCTCTCTCTCTCTCTCTCTCTCTCTCTCTCTCTCTCTCCCCAGGACTCCTCTCCCCTTTCACACCACACAGCCAACCAGAGTGGCCCCCTGCTCAAAGCTAAACGAAAGGGAATATGTAAATGTTGTGAAAGAAGCCAATTAGGAAATTTATCTTGTTTGAAGGCCTCGTAATGGTTTAATTCCAAAAACATGTCCTCCATTAATGTGTGACATGTGTGGCTGTGGCTTTTCGGCAGGGGGCGTTCATGGGAGTGGGTGGTGTTGGGGTGGAGGAGGGGGGGGGGGGGAGGGGTGATGGAATTGGGGGGCGTTAGGGGTGGAGGGGTTTGAACGTGTTTGGTGGCAAACATTTGTTGATGTTTTCCTCCGGCTGCCGCGTCGCTTCAATGTGCAGCGTGAGTCACATGATGGGGCTCATATCAAACTACGATTGGAAACACATTGTACTTCTGTGTGTGTGTGTCTGTGTGTGTGTGTGTGTGTGTGTGTGTGTGTGTGTGTGTGTGTGTGTGTGTGTGTGTGTGTGTGTGTGTGTGTGTGTTCAAATGTCAAACCAGCAAGCCTGTCATGTATGAGAGAGAGAGAGAGAGAGGCAGAGAGAGCTTTTTAAAGTAACCATAACTTTCTCGTTTAAACAGCAGGATGAGTTCATTTGGTTTCATTTAAATCCACAAGGTCCATGAAGCAAAGAAATATATTGTTTTCTGGAAGCCTGCTCTCTCCCATTTAACAGAAATAAACTGGTGTGTCTGTTTTAAACCATTACAATATATATTTTTTTTTAAGAATTTGCATTAAGTTAGCTGAACGAAGAATCTCTTTTGGTTTTTCTTTTTAACTTTCTCTTGCAATGGTGTCCGAAACCTGCAGTAATAGAAGATGATGGCGCATCTATTGTCCGTCTGATTCAATTAACTCTACTGATTGTCAACCAGTTGGTGTCCATCGCATTTCCAACACCAGTGTCAAAATGTCTTACAAGAAGAATCTATCTTCAACCGCCACTAATATAACTTGATTCGTTAAATTAAGTCCTGGATTGTACATAGCTTTACCTGTAAAAGATTGTATTTTCTTTAACTTTGACTCCACTGGGTAATTATGCATTTCTGCATTTGTGTGAATGTAGATGGAGGCTGTAGCGCACGCGTCTGCTTCCTTGTTTGGTTGTCGTTATTTTCCACTTCCAGCGTGTTAAGCCTGAGCACATGGTTAACAAGGCCTAGACTTTTAATTGCTCCTGCCGCACAGCTTCGACTCGCTGCTCCAGCGATGACAAACTATGTCATAGAGCGAGCGGACCACCAACCTTAAACACCACAGTCAGACTTGTATTTTTTTTCTTCTTGGAAACAACGCCCGCACCCAACTCCACATTCCTCTTCACACGCAGGGGAAAGCCTGTCTGCTGCCACTTCGGATTGAGTTGTGAAATCGACTCTTGAATCGTTTGACATTTCGGTTGTTTTAGTGCTGCTATCAGCACCCTGCATCTGAGGGAAACGCTGGCAGGTTTTACAGATCCTAAATTAAATTAGGATCCCGGGGAAGTTTTATTACAGGGAATGACATTTATCCTGGTCCCGAAAATGGTCGTCGACAAGGTTTTCATTAAATAGTAAAGTTCATTTGCTTCTAGAATGGAGAGAAAAAATATTAAACTGCAGAGGAAATTATTGGATTTTTTCTGTCAAGACAGTAGCACATATCAGGTTTTCATTTTCTTTTCTTTTATTTCCGTTGAGGAATGAAGGGTTGCTGACTCTTATGTTTGCAGATTTAACTTGAGCTCAGTTACTGGTTCAGCTTAGATAATGCATTTATCATGCATGCACACTTCTACTGTATAGAAGTGTCATGTTGTTCATATTGTTCTTTCAATGGGGATAACAATATACATATAATATTGTGACTTCAAAATACAACTTAATGTCACTGCTTATAGGATGAACAACTTAATTCAGATATACTGTCTATTGATTTCCATGGTA
>NC_137824.1:37003635-37033635 GCF_963921795.1 Nannobrachium achirus
ATATATGTTTTTTAATATTATAATTTCTATCTGCAAAGTAACTAGTAACTATAAAGTTTTCAAATAAATGTAGTGGAGTAAAAGAACAATATTTCGATCCGAGATGTAGTGGAGTAAAAGGATTGGAAATTGGAAATACTCAAGTAAAGTACAAATACCTCAACCTTGTACTTGTTACTTCCCACCTCGTCCTAACGTACGGTAGCAGCTGGGCCGCTCAGCAGGCAGTGAGGTGCAGCAGAATGCTGTCAGATTCCCAGCTAATTTGGAGTGGAAATTCACAACTGGTATTTTCCAAGTGGTTTGGATGGATTATTACCTGGGCCTTGGCTGCTCACTGGAGCGTTCTTGGATGTTGGCTGGCTTCACATGTATGTCTGCAGTGAATGGTACCAGCACATTAGCTGACAAATAGCTGCAGCTACCGTATCTATCTATCCCCTGGCCTGGATGACTGAAGTCACTTACTTTATTATTCAGCACTTTTAGTTAGGCGGCTTATCGGGGTTGCGCAGCTGCACAACAGAAAAGTGAGGAGAGGGCAGGGGCACGGTGGCGCAGTGGTTAGCGCTTCGCCTCACAGCTAGAAGGTCCTGTGTTCGATTCCTGCCGGGGGAAGTTGTGGGCACAAGGGGGCATGTTCTCTCCTCCGCGTCATCAGCGCCCACACCCTAGGTGGGGTTGGCGATAGGGCCTTTCTGTGTGGAGTTTGCATGTTCTCCCTGTGTCTCCTAGGGTAGATGCCCTCACAAAAACATGCAGGAGTCCTGGTTTCTATACTACCTCCCCCTAGCCAGCCAGGTGCTCCCCAATTCCCCTGGGGCGGCAGGGGGCGAGCGGAAACCAGGACTACATGTTAGGTAGTTGGCACTGGGTGAGAAAATGGGTTAAAAAATAAGTGAGGAGAGGGCAGGCGTAAAATCAAGTTATATACTTTATTAATTACAAAACGTTTAAAAAGCCAACATATTTCGACCCACTGGTCTTCATCAGGGCATGTACATATACATACCCTCTCCTCTTTGACTTTATTGAGTGCTCAGATCGCTCCTCTTCTTTTATTGTCATGCCTATATTAGTGTTAGTGTTAGGCCCAATTCCAATCCACTCCCTTACAGACTCATTGACTTGTGGATTCACATGAAGTGTGCGAGGGCTTGATGGGCTGTCCCATTTGAAATCGGTGTGTCAGTGAGAATTCAGGCCAAGCCCTTCATGCACCATTTCCGTAAGTCAGCATCAATGCAAACTTTGGCTAAGGGAATTACCCACAGTTCATAGCGTTACCAGCTGAATGAGGGGAATCCATTTGCCAAATCTATGTGTGTGTGTTTATAGTACAAATGGAAATGAAAAATATTGCAATCCTTAATCAAAAAAAACATCATAATGAACAGAATAGCCCAATAATAATCAACAATCACAATATTTAGCACTGACTGTAAATAAAGACAGTAACGGTTTTAAAAGTTACAGTATGTAAAGTGAAGGATGTAGGACTTCTCTTAAAAGTTCTGTCCCGTTCATTTTGTACTATTTGGAGCCCTTGCTGATGTCACTTAAGTCTGTGAGGGGGCAGGGCGGCTTGAGGGCTTAGGGCGGACATTGGAATTGGGCCTTAGCAGTTTTGAGGGAACAGGGCTGAGGGAATAGGTGATGTCACGCCCATGCCCTTATTCCAGAGATCCTCATCCCTTGCTTCATCTGTCTTCACTTGCTAGTTACCTCTACTCATCTAGCTCCGTTCCCCACAGACACTCCACACGTTACTCACCTGTCCCTCATTAGTTCACTCCTATACCCCTCTCTTCCACTCCACTGTCCTCAGGCATTAATGTTGATCACTTCTCTGGTTTAACCAGTATACTGTTACTAGTCCAATACCCTGAGATTCCTGCACCTCAACTATGTCCCTTGCTTTTCCTTTTTACAATTAATACCAAAGTTGACCGTCATCTTCAGCTCAAGAGGCTTGAGTTGCACCATCTTACTACAGCTTGTACAGACCTGGATGCTATATCAACATGTACAGTACGTTTTCCAGTTCCGTGAGATGTTATAGCTGCTATTTATCCATACCTCGTCATCTGCTCTCGTAATAGGCCATGTTCAGATTCTTCCAGATTTGCCAAAAATGCTAATATATACAGCTTATATTTGGGAATCGGCTTTCATAGTCCCTGCCTGTTTCAACGCTCATGTGCAATTTCAGAGGATTGAATAACATAGATGGACAGACAGAGAGTTTTCAATATTTATAGTAGGATTTGATCCAGTTATTGACAACTCCTTGTCAATGTTTGTTTGTTTTTGACAAACAAAAAAGGGATTTTCACTAGTGCTTTCTTGAAAATAACACATCCACCTATTTCACACAGTTATATCGTCAGGGCCGTGCGGGAGAAATGCGGGGCCCTGTGCGAAGTCCTGTGCGAGCCCCCCCCCCCCCCCCCCCCCCCCCCCGCAGCACGGGTGTGATTGTTTGCGTGTATGTGTGCGCACACGATTTTCAGTGGCTGTGCATCTATAAATGCAATGGAATTATGCAGCTACTCTACCTCTAAAACGGTAAGACAGTAGCATGTTTATTCTGCTGCTTTTATTGTCCACAACGGATAAAGTAATTATGAGGACACACACACACACACACACACACACACACACACACACACACACACACACACACACACACACACACACACACACACACACACACACACACACACACACCACCGCTCACTTTAAACTTGGTTTGATTTTTCCCCCTTCTCCATCAGCATACAGTATCAGGTACTGTAGCTACAATTTCGACAGTCCAGTAACTACAAGCCCTGGCTTCTCTATCCCACAAAAACATCAATCAATCATGTAGCCACATGTATCACAGTCAAGCTTCAAATGATAAATAACAATAGTGTAGCATATGCCCGAAGATGAGTTAGATGAGGGGATTGATGAGAACATTACCCTGGCCTTACCTCTCGCGCAGATATGATGCTCTCTCTCTCTCTCTCTCTCTCTCTCTCTCTCTCTCTCTCTCTCTCTCTCAACTCTCTCATAAGTTACGGAAGGGGAGGGGAAGGGAAGGGAACGCTGAATCGATGTAGGATCCCGTACGCTAATCCCGTACGTGTCTCAAGACTAGATACCGGTACATTAAATCCCATAGCCCGAAGGGACAGTCAGCCGTTTCACTGGTTGTTGCTGGTTGTCAGGGAGATATCACAGCCAATCGGTTGACAGGCTCTGTCTCCGTCCTGCAGATTGCGGTGTTTGTGTGAAGATTTAATATGAAAACAAAACTAAATCAATTAACCAAGCCTAGTGCGGGGCCCTTGCAGGTGCGGGGCCCTGAGCGACCGCACCGTTCGCTCTACCCTTGGCACGGCCCTGTGAATATCGTCGTTGTCGGATGGAAACCTTGTATGTCCAAAACAAAACCGTTCATTTTGTATTTATCATTTTAAAAATGATTTAAACTAGTGAAAACAGCCGATCTACAAGCACACAACGCCTCGTGCCGCGAGGCGCTGTGTGCTTGTAGATCTGCTGTTTTCACAAATTTTGTGCGGCGGCCTTGTATGATGAAGCAGGGCTTTGCTTTGCGAAAAACGCACACATTTGAAACTTGGAGATACGAGGTTTCTGCCCGACAGTGACGATATACTGTATACTTTACATGCCTCCCTGCCTGACAGTCTATATGTCTGTCTGTCCATCCTTCCGTCCATCCATACGCTATCTGTCTGCCAGCTTGCCTGTCTGTCTGTCTGTCTGTCTGTCTGTCTGTCTGTCTGTCTGTCTGTCTGTCTGCCTAGCTGCCATATCTGACGGCTCATGTTGCGTCCTCTGAAAATTACAGACGGAAGGAGCAGACATCATAAAAGGAACAGTTTTGTCCACCTGTTGCTGTGCTGTAGGGGTTAGGGTGGAGGGGTGGAGAGGTGAAGGGGGGGGCTGGCATTTGAAACCCACCTGCAATGTTTTAGCCTGGCTAGACTATATGCATTGTGTGTAGTAGACTGCGTCTGTTTGTGTATTTATCTGTGTGTGTGTGTGTGTGTGTGTGTGTGTGTGTGTGTGTGTGTGTGTGTGTGTGTGTGTGTGTGTGTGTGTGTGTGTGTGTGACTGCGACTGCAGAGTAAGACGTGAACCCTAACAATGTTCTTTAAACAGGTGGAGTTCATGCTGCACATATCAGGTTCCTCTCTTTGATAAGCTGTTACACAGTTCATTAATTTCACTGATCCCAGGCCAGCCTCTGCTGGCTGGCCTCCTCAACCCCTTGCCTGCTTTTACAAGCCAATGGCAACACATGTGAAAACAAATGTCATTTTCAGCCCTGTTCAAGGGGCTGTCCCTCACAGAACATTTTACGTAATAAATCGTTCATGTTTATTTATGCTCATATTTAACAGACATCCTTCAAATCGTGCAGGGAATATTTTTACACCGAGTTTATCTCTGGAGACTGATACCATGTCAAATTATTAGTTCTAATAGTTTTTAAGTATTGTACTTTATTTGCATTGTTGACCTATTTTACGCATCAAATGCAGACTGAGGGGAAAATGAGTATGTGTGTTAAAACGTACCCTAACCATGACCAAAGCCTTGCCCTAATATTAAGCGTAACAGAAATAACTTTACCTCCTGATCCAAACAAGAGAAACAGTCCATTACCAAATTATTGTAATGGAAAACATTTGACTGTAACCATTATACTAATTTGGCACTACTATTATGAATACAAGTGCCATCACTTTTCCTAAGGTATCATACAAAAAGTTGCACTTTTTGTAGGCTATCATATACAATAAGTACTGCCGTGAGAATGTGCTCAACTCTGAGAGTACAAAATTGAAGGTCCATTTTTACATTAACAGAGGAATTGTCTGCGTAATATACCATCGTCTGCAGTCATATTAATGGGTCTCAGGAGCGTTCACAAATGTCTCCAAGATGCTCTTCATCTCTCAGATGAAACGTAACACCATGCATGCCATGCATCTCCTCACATCCTCCTCACTGGCTCACCGTGCTCTGCTCTGCCGCCTGGACGTTGATTGGTTATTGTTGAGTGCATGTGACACCCAACACCAACTCTGTCTGATTAGAACCCCCATCCAGTTGTAGGTTGAGTCATGATTCGGTCTCAGTTTGATGACACGGTGGCACGAGCCGAACTTGGACATCCACTTGACTTGGGGGGGCATTGGAGCCATGGTCAGCTGCGTGTTTCCCCTCCCCCTCTAACAGAACAATACCCAGGATTGCAACGCTGGGGCTAAATTTAAATCCTACCCAAAAGTATTAGCTATTCTATTAGGACAAGGAGGGGAGGATGGGTTCTGTTTGGATGTGTGAGTGCGTTTGAGCGGTATTGTCACTTCAGAAAGGGCGTCAACCAGGAACATCAGATGTTTACTTGTATGATTACTGAATCAACAGAGGATATCCCCTGTGGTGCAAACAGTAGACTGGGGCCATCATCAGTGAAGGTCAGATTTAACAGCCAGGGCTGCCATCGCAGTGCCCTGACCTCAGAACTCACAAACACTTTATTGACACGTTTTAGAAGATATTTGGCACTGGTGGAGTAACACAAAACAATGCTAATGTCTAATAATAGCATGGCCTCCATGTCCAAACCGTATCTATCAATATTAAGTTACCATGTGTGAAGTTTGGGACAATGTGGTGTTCAGTGGTGAAGCTCCAATAATAGCCGAATCCACAGAGCGGCAATCATAACCGCTTGACACCCCGACACCGCAACTACTGGGCAGCACTCTGTGTGTATTTGTCTATACAGGCTGACTGCTTGTGTGAATGTCTGAAGTGATTAAACCAGACAGTCCAGATATTTCCAGCAACCATTATTGCACCACACTTACAGTACACAAGTAAAACGGAGTGGCGACCGTAGGGGCACGATGAAAATGTATCAAATCAGTACATCGATAGTAGTACTCAAATCTACTGTTGTAGATTGACTGACCTAAACGTATTTCATCAACATTAGTCATTCTTTGAGATGGACCCTTCCCTCAGCAAGGTCATCTTGGAGGACTTTTGAGTAGTCTATGGGCTGACAGCTGAATATCAACTGTCATTCTGTGGGAGGAATTGATTGTTCCAAAAGGATGGTAAATGTCCTGATATGCTTGATATCTTCTAATTCTGCTAGTTTAACAACAATTACAGTGAACACATTTGCAGAAAACATTTATTTTCCAGATATTGTGTCGACCATCCATCAGGCCCCATCAGTTTGACACGTCCCCGCACACATGGTTCACAGAATGGAAAAAAGACCATTGCATTTTGCAGTGCATTAAAACATTTAAGAATAAGTCTGTATTAATGGTGCTTGCTGGTCACTAAGCAGGCCCTCTGGAGCCATATGGGCCCCTGCGCTGAAGCCTGAGAGCCTGTGTTAATCAGGGCATGATGATAAAATAAGATAATTTTGAATTCACTCAGTTGGTATAGAAAATCACACCATTGTCCGTTTGTACCGTACATTCAGTCTAGCTGCATTCAATCAGACAAATTTTGATTGCATTTGATTGATTGTACTGTTTCTTGGTTAGGGACAGGCATGAATCAGTTATGGTTAGAGTTAGGGATAGAGTGGTTAGTGTTAGGATTAGGGTTAGACCGGTCATGGTTAAGGTTAGGGTAAGAGGATACGGAATGAATCACTCATTATGTTCCCAAATGTCACACTGTGTGTATGTGTGCGTGCGCGCGTGTGTGTTAAAGGAACTCTCGCCTGATGTGACAAGTATTGATGAGGAAATGAAACCTAGTCTGATCATCACACATGACGGGAGACAAGCATGTGGCATTGTTGCAGCCATATCCATGACGTTTATTTTTAGAGAGCCATACCAGCTATTCCAAAGGTTCTCATAAGGTAGATGCACAGGTCACAACTGTCAGTGCGCTCATTTTTGTTTTGCCTCATAGCTCACAGGGGGAGCCTGCATCTGTTGTTCTCTGGACTCACCGAACCCTTGTGTTGTGTAGTGTTGTGTTGAGTCTGTGTGTGTGTGTGTGTGTGTGTGTGTGTGTGTGTGTGTGTGTGTGCGCGTGTGTGTGTGTGTGTGTGTGTGTGTGTGTGTGTGTGTGTGTGTGTGTGTGTGTGTGTGTGTGTGTGTGTGCGCGCGCGCGCGCAAGCGTGTGTGTTGGGGGAGGGGGACCTAGCTTTGAACTAAATTCTGACCCGCCAAACCTCTTGATTTAACACGAGAACACAGTTTCCTGGAAGAGAGCAGAGGTATTTTTGGCCGTAACGATAGTTACAGAGCGCACGGACTCTTGATTTCAGTGTGATTTATGACGCAGAGTCGCAGACGCATCTATAAATTCATTGCAGTGAAAAGACATACAAACATACCACAGCGGCCAACGGACAGTGGGAGTGGGAAGTTGTAGGAAGCAAACCAAACGCAACCGTTTCATCGAGCAATTTATTATCTCCTCCCCTCAGCTCTGTATTGATTTTTTTTGCTTCTCTCTATGAAACTTTGCATGCTTTCTCTTACAGCTCAATGCCGTGCGATAGAGGCTGTACTCCTTTAATTAACGAGGTCAATCGTTAACTCAGAAGACGTCTTCCCGTCGCCCCATGTGCTTATTTCCTACCGGGGAGCGGAAATCAACAACCACAAGAAGGAACATGAGAATAGAGAGACAAAAGATGCTCTCCCCCACAAATAAGAAATGCGGTTTGGAGGTTAGCAGCAAACAGTAGGAATTAGTGATGTGTTGTTTGATTCAGAATCATATTGATCTGAGCTATAGAGTTTTTAGCTCACATTCCCCCAACTCACACCATGTCCTCCCACATGCGAGCTTTGCCTTTGAGAGATCGTTTTCAAGCGGTTTGAAGACGCCGGGCCGAGCCCCCATTAAATTATGCTGGTAGAATATTACGTGAAAATCCGTATTGATTCCACATACAGAAAACAAAGCATTAATGTGGGTGTTGAGTGGTGTAGTTGTGGAGGGCGAGGCAGAGGATCATGAAAACTGACACTGAGTCGGGAGCTATGGGCTACAGTGGCTCAAAGAGAAACATCTGGTTGGACGGGTCTCCAAAGAACACAAACCCAGCCATGGAGACGGCAGCAGATGCACTTCAAAACAAACGCCACCACCCTCATCATGGTTTCTCACACCCGATAACGCTGTAGGTCTCATTTGATTGTGGCACTGCATGGCTGTGATTATGATGATTACACCAGAAGCGAGTCAACTTGAAATATGACTAGAAACTCCCTACCAGAACTCCAGGCGAGTGTTTGTCCACAGAGGCTATCCTGCTGTCACAACACGCACATATCACATCCACACCACGAGCTTGTTTCTCGTCTTACCACTGATGAATGTTCGAGTCTGTGGTTTTGAAAGTTTGTCTCTTGATCAAAAGCCAAGCAAAGTTTACCTCACAGGACGACAGATGCCCGCTCTGTGAATACATCACATTGTTACCTCTTTGGACTCGGTACATAGTTGGATCCGAGAGCAATCCATCAAACCAGGGTGAGAAATAGCCTTCTATATTTGGCTCCTACATCTTTGGCCTGTGCTGTCCGTGGCTATACAGAGAGGGAGGCGGGGAGGGGCAGCTGTAAAGACAAGCCTCTCCATCGGTCATACGCATTGGCTCCAGGCCCGGGGTTCCTGTCACTAAGAGGCTTTAACCTAAAGAATGTTCTCCGTCTCTCACATAAAAGCCAAGCAGGTCAAAAGGTTCTGAGATGGCTTGCATTGTCAATGAGGTACTGACTTTATGGTTATGGAACGCTGTTTGGACGGTGTGGGTGGGTGGGCAGTGATACCGTCTGTGGTCTTCTATGATTGGATGATATTTGGAACATCTCGCCATCATCAGGATTATGTTATTCATGTTGTATTTTACCAGAGCAATTTGCAGTTAAGTACAGCAACATGACAAGCTTACACTCCTCGATCCCCAACAGTAGTATAAGCGGGCCTGTAATGACGAATGACTGCAGTATCTGAATATCTGCACTGTACACTCATCACCGCAAAATAAGCATCACACCGTTGGATCTGACAAAACCCCTGATCCCAACCAGTGTAATGCTATTAATCTGCCATACACACCAGTCCATTTTGAGCGTTGTATGATGCGAGCTGTGCTACCAGAACCGAGAAGGCCATGAGACCCATAAAACGTGAGCGTAAGCCCAGGGAAAGGAAAACATTTGGGGAGGAGGGGGCTGCTTCTGTACCGCTGCTGCGAGACCACAAGAATCTGGCTGTGAACCCACGTCAGGCCTCTCAGATCCTAGTTTCACTTCTTTCTCCTGCTTTTCATCTGCGTTCGCTTAGCACCGCATCAGCACTTTTCCTCCAAAATGACATCTGAAGGCAATCCCTCTCTACACCCTGCTACTGACACCGTGGCCAGCATCAGAGCCCTAACAGACACCTCTCTCTCTCTCTCTCTCGCTCTCTCTCTCTCTCTCTCTCTCTCTCTCTCTCTCTCTGTGAGAGACGTACCTCATCACTTCAAGTTGCAGCACTACACGTAGTTCATGTCCAATTAAATGTTTCAGAATGTTTGAGTGGGAAAGCATCGGCAGTGTGAAAAAGAAAGTTGAATCGAGAGAGAGAGAGAGAGAGAGAGAGAGAGAGAGAGTAACTCATGGCGTTGAAAGCTTTTTCTCGAGGTCGGATGTGTGTGGTTTTCGCCGCCACACCAAAGCTTCTGCTAATTAATTGGTCTTACAGCTTGTCAGAGTTTCAGGCCAAATGTTGCCAGCGCTCTCCTTCGGCGTCTAGACTTTTATACGTAGTCGGCTGCCAGTGAAACTGGGGCAGTAATTTGAACGGAGCAATAAGTTTCGCAATGAAATGACTTGGAATAACAATGATCTTTTATAGCTGCGGTCCTCAATACTGACATTCCACAAACTGAGATATCAGCCAATTACTGTGTGTGCTGCTCGGATCAGAAGAAACCTCCAGGATATGAGTACAATGACTGCTTACAGCAGTTTCCTTGGAGGATTTTTTTCTTCTTCCTTCTTATAGCCACTTTCAACCTGGTGTCCCTATATTGGGCATGTCATTATAGGCAAAGATTATCTCAAGTTTTCAATACTTTTCAACAATTTTCTCAATGCTCAAAATGCATCAGCTTTTTCTGTTATTCGGTGTGAAACGTATATTGGGATTAACGTGTAAAAATATTTTTCATATAATCTTTCACTAAACACCTTTTTTAGTCACAAGTGTCTGCCCCCGATACTCATGCCAAAATGACACAG
This sequence comes from Nannobrachium achirus, assembly GCF_963921795.1. Classification (NCBI taxonomy): domain Eukaryota; kingdom Metazoa; phylum Chordata; class Actinopteri; order Myctophiformes; family Myctophidae; genus Nannobrachium; species Nannobrachium achirus. Next base: position 37,013,946 of record NC_137824.1, read on the forward strand.
GCACAGGAATTGTATTTTTTATTGTATTTTAAAGATGATCCCATTTCTGTTGCTTTCCAAAATAACCAGCAAGCTTTCGTTTTGGAGTGGTGCTTCCATGTTTTTGTTTTGAATCGAATTCTTATCCCATGATTTTGTAACCCATTTTTCAACCAGTTCCAAGCTGTAATCCTGAGCTTTGCTCTCCCTCTGCCAACCTGGGGAGAGCCCCGAACTGAGCTCATGCTTCCTTCAGTGCATGAGGAGTGAGCAGGCCGCTTCTTATCACCTGACAGGGGGGAGCTTCCCCGGTTGGATGTAGCGCGTTGAAGGAACACGTTATTTCAACCACTTTCTTTCCCCTCCATCAGGCGCCCCGGCTGGCCAGGGGGGGGCATTATAGAGACCAGGATTACTGCATGTTATTGTGAGGGTATCAACCCTAGGAGACACGGGGAGAACAAACTCCACACAGAAAGGCCCTTCCACCAACCCCACTTATGACACAGAGGAGAGAACACGCTCCCATCGTCCACAGCATCCCCTGTCGGGTATCGAACCCAGGACCTTCTGGCGGCTTTGAGGTGACAGTGCTACCGACTGTGCCAGCGTGCCCCCTGAGTCACCAAATTGACAGCTAGGGAGCGAGTGATGATTGCAGAGATTATTTTTGATATGAAGATGCCAAATAAATAGCAGAATCCTCAGAGTTAACTCTCAGAGTGTAAAAATAGACCAATAAGTGTCCTGTTACTGTTCTAAACGTTCCTGAGCGTGCCGTGGGCCTGAGATGTTGTTTTCCAGAAAGTATACAGTTACTTTACTCTGGATTCAATATCACTCTTATATAGTTTAATTTCGGGAGAATCGCTTTGACATGTGTGGCTGCCGTCAGTCTTGTTGTGTGTCTGTTTGTTTAATCTCTGGATGACAGATGAACTGACACTCCCATATATCGTCGTTGTCGGGTGGAAACCTTGAATGTCCAAAACCTTCCTTTTTTTGTTATTATTTTGAAATCGATTTAAATTTTCACTTGTTTTTTGTGACAGTCTTGTATGATGAAGCAGAGCTTTAATTTACGGGAAAAAACATACAAATTTGAAACTTGGAGATATGAGGTTTCTGCCCAACAGTAACCATACACTGTATATATTTTTAGAGATCATTCAATAATTATCTTTGTGTGCGTACTTTAGTTTATTGTTTGTCTTAATGGTTTCTTTCAGTGAATAAGTGTCTTGGGTAATGCTTGCGGAACGGTGCAGATCCACCAAAGATAGAGAGAGTTGTATTTGGGAGCTGGGAACAGCAGTGCAGTCTGGCACACACTGTAATGTCTTGTGGCTGGAGAGAGCTGCCGCCCACAGAACTACACAACTACCCACAGCTGAGATGATTGACATATTAAATTTAAATAATGGTGCAAGCGTTTCATGGCCGCCTCAAAGTGCAGCTGCTGCAGTTTCCTCAATGCTCGATGCCTGTGAATGAGTGGTTCTCAGGGAAGGCTGAGAGAAAGCTCTACGGGCTATATCTTTGTTCTAGAACAGAGCGCTACTGCAAACAGTGGTACAGATGTTACACAACGATGCTGTAGAATGTTTGTTGTTGCAAACTGTGCCGTGCCATACTCTACTATACAAGTTACCAGCAGGCACAAGCACACATAAGGGGGCTTGAGCGCCTGCCCTTTTAACCGTCTGTAAAAACTGCCCTCTCCAGACCATGAATGCAGCCTTCTGCAAACTCTCCTGAACTTGAATGCAGCATATTATATTGAAATAATTGCCCGCTCTGTGTAGAAATCCATGCCGTTATGCTACATCTCCGGTATTGACTTCCATCCATCCATCCATCTTCAACCGCTTATCCGGAATCGGGTCGCGGGGGTAACAGTTCCAACTGAGACCTCCAGATTTCCTTATCCTGAGCAACTTCCTCCACTCCCTCAGGGAGTATACCGAGGCGTTCCCAAGCCAGTTTGGAGATATAATCCCTCCATCTGGTCTTTGGTCTGCCACGGGGTCTCCTCCCAGTGGGACGCGCATCGAGGACCTTCCTAGGAAGGCGCTCGGGGGGCATCCGTACTAGATGCCCGAAACACCTAAACTGACTCCTTTCCAAGTGTAGGAGCAGCGGTTCTACTCCAAGTCTCTCTCGGGTGACTGAACTTCTCACCCTATCTCTAAGGGAGATACCAGCCACCCGTCTGAGGAAACCCATTTTGGCCGCTTGCACCCGCGACCTTATACTTTCGGTCATGACCCACACTTCATGACCATAGGTGAGAGTAGGAACGAAGATTGCTCGGTAGACAGAGAGCTTTGCCTTCCGGCTCAACTCTTTTTTCTTCACTGCTTAGTTCAGTGTGGTATCAAGCACCGAAAATAGCCGACCTCCAAGCTCACAACTGCAACACATTGTGAGCTTGGAGGTCTGCTATTTTCCATATACTGTATCCACCAAAAAGGCCCCTTTAGACATTGCAGCCCCTGCCTCTCTAACGTTCTCTGCACGTCCCTGGTGACCATGCAGATCCCAACAAATCGAGTGTGGGACAAAGAGTATGTTTGTGTGGGACAATGTGGGACACGTTATTGTTGACAGCTAGTCTAAAATGTTTTATTATAATATTTATGTAATTTACAAAATAAACATTTCTATTCTGCCACTTTGCTTGTAACATCTCTATGCTTTTTCCGTTGATTCAGTAGCACACAATAGACTATGCTGCTTACAGGTTAGGACTTTAGCATGTGAAGGACAATATAATTTAATATTTTGCAATCAATCTATGAATCATTGCCTAAGTTTTTTATCAAATGTATTTTAATGAATTTTCAAATACAAAATACGTATTTGTATCCAAGTACTGCGTCCGGTATACCCTCTGTTTCCGGTGGTATCTGTGCGTCCGGCGGTATATGTGCATCTGTTTTTACGCCAGTAGCCAATCAGAGATCAGCATTCTTGGTGACGTCACCATCAACAAGTGCGACCTGATATAAATAACAAGGGGCAAGTTGGCACCTCGACAGAGTGCAGACTTGTTCTAAAATGGCTTTGATAGGTTGGTGAGTGATTACATCTGATCCATACTACCTGCCTTGCTCAATAATAATAGCAATATGTAAACTACCCCAAGACGGGGCAACCACACTAAGGATAAGTAGAAAGATAGAAGTGTGGTTGCCGTTGACTCTAATGGAGAGCCAATCAAATAGGGGGAAAAGGATGACATCACGATATCAAGGTATCGTGATGTCTCATTGGGTGAAGGGGTGGTTTCCCTCTTTGGATTGCAGTTTATGAATCATGTCCCTTCGGTCACTAGTTATTCAATATAGTCTCTCGCCTAACGCGGACATTCTATGCCCCCGGCAAATCGCACCGGGTTCTACGGCGTCTGGAACGGACGCGGAGGGGGACATGACTCCTGCTGCTGTCCGCTTTGAGTAAATGAGGAAGTGATCCGCGTTGGAAAACAAGTGATAAATCATAGCGATTTTATAATTATAATGGATAAGCCTTAACAAATCTTGTATGTTCCTGTAAAAGAACAGGCCTGGGTGTGAGTGTCTAGTAACTTAATGATCAATTCTTGTCCGCAAGCAACACCATCATGCGACTGGAGTATGAAGATGCTTCCTATCGGTTCATGCTTCACAGTGCTTGTTGTACACCACAGTTCCTAAAAGCCCGCATTCTCCACTCGAGTTGAGTTGACCACCACCCGAGCCAAGAGAGAGCAGCCGTATGAAGTCATCACACATGAAGTTAAGAGCTACTGATGTTCAACACTGGAAGAAAAGTTGGCAGAAAATCCCCAGTGTGTCACTGGAAAGAAGATGGGAGGAGAGAGACGACAGACGAGAAGGGAGAGATGGACGGAGGGAGGGAGGAAGAGAGGGCGGGTTGAGGGGCGGCAAGGGAGAGAGAAAGACAGACAGAGAGAGAGAGAGAGAGAGAGAGAGAGAGAGAGAGAGAGAGAGAGAGAGAGAGAGTAAAAACTGCCAGGAAGAATTGTGCTGTTTCAAAGAAAATGCGTGCATGCGTGCGTGCGTTCCTGCCTGCTTGCGTGATGTGCATGCTTGTGAGAGAGAGAGAGAGAGAGAGAGAGAGAGAGAGAGAGAGAGAGAGAGAGAGAGAAGAAGAAGAAGGAGAAGGATGTTTTTTTCTCTGGCTCCAGTCCCAGTTGTTGTCTGTACTGGTCAGACTGGTGTTGCTGTTAGATCTTTATTCCAAATACTGGGAGACAGCTGGAGGTGTCAACGCCAAGCCAGCCTCAGTTACCTCCCCTGAAACAACAACAACACACACACACACACACACACACACACACACACACACACACGCACGTGCGCTTGCACAACACATACGACAGTCACACAATACACACAACAACAGACACGCATGGCATTTAACTCTGAAAATGAAAGGATGAACCAGTGAAAACGACTCTATGGATCTGATATTGCAAGCCAAATCCGAAATGTCGATTTTGCATAATTCCACAAGTCAGAAATGATTTTCCTAAAGTCACAACTGTGTGATGGCCACCTTTTTTCTTTTCTTTTTTTTTTTAAACAACCCAGGATTGACCTGTGAGCTTTATAATGGAGCATGACAAGACCCAAAGAGAAAAGTTATAGAAGGACTTTCATGGCCCATTTACATTGAAACAATCACTCACTACCGGGTTCTCAAATTCACAGGGAACCACATAGCGATATTGGAGGGGGTTAAACCCCTCCGACTACAAATCAAACTGCTAGGAAGCCATTTTATATTCTCCTTAATGGATTCCAGAGCAGGACGGGATGACTCTCGGGATATCAGATACAACTCTCTAAAAACTCCCATGTCGCTTTTAAAACCTGACAACTATAAAGGACGGAGGGGACTCTGGGGGAGGGGGGGGGGGGGGGGTGCAGACAGAGGACATCATAAAGATAGGAGGAGTCCATTTCCAATGCTGTTTAATTTCATTATTCAGACCCTCCGTCTCCAGCACGGGTCCAACAGTACTCAAACGTTTTACTTAAGTAAAAGTATCTATACTGCAATGTAGAAATACCCTGTTAAAAGTCTGTAATTCAAAATGTACTCACGTAAAAGCACAAAATGTACTTAAAGAGGTGGTGCCATAGTTTTGTACTTTTTTCTGGTTTTCATGTGTCTAGGAGATTGACAGTACTTCATTAGACCCCCTGGTGTGGTTGTTATGAGCAATTATGTATTCCCTTTGTATTTGGGGTTTCTTCCTGGAGGCTGACACCTTGTGGGTCAAAAGTGTCGATCCAAAAACACAGATAAAATGACATCATATAATCATCCCCTCCCACTTTTACCATTCACCCCACACTGTGGGTGTGGCTAATTCAGCTGGGTCACCACCCACCATGACAACCAGGCATACTTAATGAACTGGTGGGTGTGGACACATAAAAACAAATCTTCCTTCTAGTATAATCATAATGAGTTGATAATCATGTTAGCTTGTAGATCGTCTATTTTCAAATGGCCAAAATGAATATACCGGTAGGTCTGAATTAAGTGGTTAATGTATGTTTTGTAATGATAATCTAAATCTATAAGTAATTTGTAACTAAAGTTTTCAAATAAATGTAGTGGAGTAAAAGTACTATATTTGTCACCGAGCTGTAGTGGAGTTGAAGTAAAAGTATTGGAAATTGGAAACACTTAAGTAAAGTACAAAAACCTTAAGTACAGTACTTTAAGTAAATGTTACTTTACACCACTGAGTCCAGCAGAATATCAAGTCCTGCCAGCAACAGACAGAGAGGACAGTGGGGTAAAACGACAGACACATTCCTCTGTAATGAAGTTAGTTCTGGTCTCTGGGGGTGAAACAAGGAGTGCTAACATCATGGCCGTCCAGCAAGGGACCGTCTCAACAGACAGCATCATCTGGTTCGTGAGGAACAAGCTCATACTAACTGGAAAAGCAACATTTTTACAAAACTGGCTTATTTCTAAAATGCTACGAATGCATCATATCCATTTCCCAGATGCTCATCATTGTCCTTGAAACACAATGGATTCAGTCTTTGAAAGTGGTATCAATTACCAGCTGCCCTTTAGAAAGTTATTTAATGCTCTCAATGCGTGTCACTTAAAAACTAAAACGCACACAAAGAATCTCATTTTGAAATCAAGTTCAAATTTGTATTTCCTTAAACAAAGTGCCAGAAATCATTCCAGCTTCTAGTTTCCATTTTAAGAGAAAACATTAGATATATAACATTGCATTTAAACAAACTATGATTCAGGGTGAAATGGAAAAAGTGTGTTTCTATCACTTTCAAGGTTTGTTTCTACGTGTTGTCAGGCCAATGGCTCCACAACACGGGGACGTGTTCATGAGAGATGCTAAACCCGCAGCATAATGTTAGGGAATTAGTAAGGTCTTAGAGCGTAATACCTTACTAAATACCGTCTTTTCCAGTTCACTGCCTTCAGCAGTGATATATCAGTCCTCTATCATACACTCGTCTATCCGCCACTGTTTTTCATCACCTGTGCAGAAGACGCACGGGAGGGAGGGTATGATGAATAATAAATGAGTCACAATTTTCTGATGGAATTTCCATTTGCACGGCGCAACGATGTTCAGGAAAGAGGATTTGCACCTAATACCCACACTCTGCCCCCTTTTCAGCAGTTGCTGTTTGTCGCTCAGATTAGCGCTGAGGTGTCTTTTATGACATGTGAGTCTGCTGCAGCCGTTGGAGGAGATGCATATTAGGGCCCAGATTCAGATAACAGCTCTCAATCCATTCCAAGGTGAATTATCTCTCAGGACACGTGTCGGTAAACCATCAAAATGTGCAAGCGTACAGTATGGACGGGTTAGACGATAACATTATGCCTGTTATATTATAACAGGCATAATGTTATCGTCTATGTCTTATAAAATGTATAAGATTCACACTTAAACCTTGATTTATACGTATCTACCGGTATACTATATTGTCCAGTGGCGTTACCTGTCAAAAAATCAACAAGCTCACCTGTCATGTCACATCGTGATGAGTTGAACTTGTAAATCTACTATTCTTTTAAGCTGGTTAACAAAAAGATGTGGCGTTCTGAAAATGCCATCTGCCTATTAGCTGACAACACAGCACCACACGGATGCCCCTTATTTTGTTTGAGTGATGGCCCTTGTAAAACTTAATTTATACTCGTTGCACGGTGCCAAAAAGAACTGCCAGAAAATAATCTGTTCTTTATGGCAAGCAATAACGTCATACGGCGGAGTATGAATTACGCTTAATAGCAGAGTCACAGGGATATCTTGCTAAATGTTCTGCTCCCGCAGTTGCACTCGAGGCCACGTCTCTGGGCTACAGTAGATGACTGAAATGTAAAACGTAAACAAACACGCAAAGGATTCACGCAACACGGCTCCTCTCTCCCCCCAAACATGGCCGGTAATCAGATGCTAGGATGCCCCCTGCCCTCTGCCATTACCCAGCATTCCAGAGGGCTGACATGCCGAGGGTGTGGTGAGAGAGAGAGAGAGAGCGAGAGAGGGAGTGAGAGAGAGAGTGTTGGCATGAGGCCAACGATAGATAGAAGTATGATGGATGGTCGCAACTGATCCTCTGTATCCATTTTCAATTGTTGTCGGACCGGGCACTTCTCACCTTGTAAAAGACTGCGGTGCGAGAGAGGCATTGTGTGTGTGTGTGTGTGTGTGTGTGTGTGTGTGTGTGTGTGTGTGTGTGTGTGTGTGTGTGTGTGTGTGTGTGTGTGTGTGTGTGTGTGTGTGTGTGTGTGTGTGTGTGTGTGTGTGTGCGCGTGCGTGCGCGTGTGTGCGTGTGTTTTCTGGTCCGGCATCATAATCTGCTTGGGCTCAGTAAAGACGGCACCCGTAGGGAAGTTGCGGCTGTGGACAGCATGTGATGCTAATAAAGTTAGAAAGACCAGCTGTCATTGGAACATTCGATCCAACGCTTGTCTTTATCATGGAAACTGCACCGCGGCCGCGGGCCGAGCCAAACCTCGTATCCACGGCAACGTTGTTAAACATCTTTGTTCCTAACCCCGGCCCTGTTTAATATGAGCCATCCATGTATCCATGGATGCTTCCATCCATCCGTCCTTCCAATCTTTCATTTGTTCGTTCTTCCTGTCTTCCATCTGTCCATCCGTCCGTTCCGTCCGTTCCGTCCGTTCCGTCCGTTCCGTCGCTCAAAACTATTGAAAATAGCAGATCTATAAGCATGCGCCTCGCACCGCAAGGCATTGTGTGCTTGTAGATCTGCTATTTTCACTATTTCAAATCATTTGATAATACAAAACAAACGGTTTTGGCCATACAAGGTTTCCACCCGACAACAAGCAAAAAGTAAGAGGAAATGCCCCGCTCCGACCGTGGACATTCTGGAGGTCAGATGTTTAGCCGTTGAGGTGAACAGGTGCCGGGCCCTCATGCATGCCTCCCATCTTCTCACCTCCTCCCTGTCTCTGCTCCTCCCTGCTCCACCCTGCTGGGAGCAGCCTGCATGGGGCCTTGACTTCTCTGGGCTGCTGCCCTGATGACAGAGGAGCTGAGTGCAGTCAGCGGGGGAGCAACACTCGCTCCAGAGCCGGCAAATTCACACCGTGCCGCTGGTACTGGAGACGGACAACAACATCCTGACCTTCTGAAACACACACACACACACGGCCCTCTGCTCTTTCTCTGCGGACAGAAAATGTATAATCTGTTTCAAAATATGCAAAGACAAGTATGAGTTAGAGAGAAAGACAGAGAGAATATATTGAGAATATACCATATTTGAAAGTTTTGAAAGAATACACAGGGTCTAAAGTAGGCCTGTACTGTGGCTTTTCTTTTGTCTAGTTTTTCTATATTTTTAAAAATATACCTCTGAAACATATTTCAAGTAAAATTCCTAATGTTTTCAGTGTGAGGACACCAATATCAGCCGGAAGAAAGGATTGAGAACATCATTTAAAACACATTTATTACATTCATATTGCTACTGTTTGATGCCTCTTATAGCCTGCTGTGTTGCATGTCTGACACATCATAACCATCTACTGACTGATAGAAAGGTTATAGAAGGGTTATCAATCTGTCTAGACGTGATCCACAGACAGCAGATGGGTTGAATTTGGGAATGTGAAACTCTGACTGTCAGAATAACTTGGATCACTTGGCGCAGATAGTACTGTAGTATACAGTATACCTTCACACATACAGGCCCAACTGGGCATGACATTTGTTTCACAGTTTGAAAATTGTTACAAAATGATAGCTGATAAAACTTGAAAACAAACTATATGATTACAATTTTCAGAATAGCAGTATGTTTCCTTTTAGGTCAATATTCATTCTGCATACAGTAGATATTATTGGAGGAAAGATGTTGAGCCTGGTGTAATTTAATCCATTCATTCTTTGATTTGGCTGCTGTGCAGGGTGTGTGATTGCATGCGCGTACGTACGTGTGTGTGTGTGTGTGTGTGCGTGCGTGCGTGCGTGCGTGCGTGCGTGCGTGCGTGCGTGCGTGCGTGCGTGCGTGCGTGTGTGTGTGTGTGTGTGCGTGCGCGCGCTGTAAACTGAGGTAATTGGACAGCTGGTTAATTGGGTGTCAGGAGAGAATGAGGCAGGTGTTCTGACAGCAAACTTTCATTTTCTTGGCTTTGAGTGAAAAGAAGACATCCGTCTTTTTTGGCTTCCATTATTCTGGATGTCAGTTGAGAAGCTTATCTTTAAAACATTTATATTGATGCAATGTCCAGAAACCGACAGCATTGCCGTTGTCTCAGGCTGCAATGCTGCATCAACATGTAATTTCAATCTATTTGCAGTTGTGATCACGCTGATTCATTTTCAACAATCTGGGGGTGGGGGTGGTGGGGGGGAGGTTGTAGTGCAGGAAAATGTGCAGTTGGGTGTGTTCTGCTCTTGTAGTTGTGTTTGTGGATGTGGCACGACGGAGTCAGGAGTTGATCGATTTGTTTCCCCTAAAGATCCCCCAACGTGGAGTGCAGGATTGGTGACAAAGCCATGGTTCTGTTAATCTGGACCCCCGGTGACCCGTCAGTATTTGAACTGGCCTTCCACTGATCAGCAGGCTCAGTGTCAGAGCCACGAGAGCCACAGAAAGGAGAGGTTAAGACTCGGATGGACAACTGGCACCAAGCCTCTGACATGCTCTCAACCTGTGTTGTGTTCGCGTCTCTCCGGTGAAAGGTTACAATAAGTGGCATTGCCGAATTCACACCTAGTGCTCAAATAGTCAATCAGGCCTTTTATGAAGCCGTTGTGACGGGATTGAGGGATAAATGGCAGGAGTAACAGGTGTAAAAGCTCTGTGTGGAAATGGTGGATTGTTTCTGCACCATGACAACGCTGCCTCATTGCTCCGACATCACACCATCCAAATTGTCCTCCCCCCTTGGGATTTGTCCCCCCCCCCCCTGTTCCTAAATCGGAAGACATTTCTCAAATGCATCTTTGCTTCAAAAGTTTAATAGCCTTTGGCTTCAATCTGCATTTAGATACCTTTATTTGAGTGGAAATTCTAGTTTTATGAAAGGTTGCATTAATATTATTATGCCTTATCTACTATTAAAAGTATTACAAATTAACTAAAAGGTGCTTTCCAGGTAAAATAATAAGTAAAAGCCAAATATAACAAGACACCTTATGTGATTCATATGCCTATTATGTCCGAATAAGAAGGAATCTCTATATCATCTTTTGAAACAAACACCTTGGAGATGTTTTGTAGTTTAGGTAATTTCCATTCTGTGTGTCAGTCATGGCTCACAGAATGACCTACACGGGACCTATGTTACAAAAAAAATGTATGAAATTAAAAGTCAAATCTTAATTGAGCGGCCTCTACACAAGCAGAGCCTAAAGCAATTTTACTTGACCACAAATATGACAAAGGTCAGAGTTTTTTTTAATAGAAACTTTGTTTTGTTAAACTGTCGGGTATATCTCCATATTTGAACTACTTCATCATTCTATGTCACACAAAAGTAGCAAAAAAAGCCGAACTACAAGCTCAAATGCGTCACATCGCAGCGCGTTTACTGGAATTGCGTTAATTGGAATCCTAGAAAGTACATTTTAATTTAATTTCAAATGCATTTTGAACTTTATGTACTTAAATGCCATTGCATACACTGGACAAAATATAATGAAAAACGTTATACTAGTCATTATAAGCTTCTAATATAGACTGAAGTAAGTTGGAGCAGGTCATGTTCGCATGTTTGGAATTGTAACAGCTGAAATCAATAATATATCAGTATTCTGATAACCTGCGGGCTGCATTAAGTGAAGATGAGGGCTGCATGTGGCCGCGGGCCGCCAGTTGCCCATGTATGATCTAGGGAGTCATGTGACAAGTGTTATTTAAGAAAGATGCCTTAGATCATGAATGCAACATCCAGTCCACATCAATTTGGAATCACATGTTGAGGGACCTATAGAGCTCTTCACGGGTCCAAAATGATGCACCTGACCCAAAATGGATTTCTTTCATTTTTTAAGAATGACCCAAACCCTAATTGGACCCCATGAGATTTGTTCCAAGATCCGATTTGTTATGAGATATTACAGAACCAACCCCTACTATTGGGTGTGGACCTAAAAAACTTCATAGTTACAATTGCTGGAATAAATGCCATTCTACCAGTAGATGCCAGTTACACATAACTTCTAAATGGAATCTAGCATCTAGTAGCAGCCTCCAATAAGACACAATGAAATTAAATTGCATGTTTTCAACTCGATGAATAAGGGATCCATGATCGCGTATGCCACGGTTGCACGTACCTTTGTTCCATGGAGATATAGTTTGATAAACTCTCTGCTCTCTCAAGTCACTGAACTGATTGATTGATTGATTGATTGATTGATTATTTTATTAGACAAAAATGGTATCCACCTGCCAGAATTTACTGTAGAATTACGTGTGGGACACATCCAGTTAACAGCAGAGATACAAGCTCACGTCGCGTTGCAGATGCAACCGCTGTGAACTTGTAGAATGTAGATCACACTCGGCTGCGATGCCGGAAATGCCACACGCCTTCTGCGCAATGCACGATGGGACGTTGGAAACTTGTGGATAGTCAATACAATTGAAATGTAGTACAGTACAAGTACAGTTAAACACCCTGCCTAAAAGGAACATCCCAAATAAGACCTTTTACAGTCTTTTTTACTTTGGAAGCCCTCGATATTTATTTCATGGACATAATAAATAGCAAGCAAAGAAAGAAGGGGGAGGGGTGCTCACTTCTCGCCTGTCTATGGAAGAAGTGATAACTGCCTCCTTCTCTGGCCCTTCTCTGGCCTCCTGAAAGGTGAGTTTTCAGGGCAGTTTTGAAGGATGCCAGTGAGCTACATGTTTTAAGGGAGGTAGCCAAGGAATTCCACACCTGGGTGGCAGTGTTGTAGAAGGAGAATTTACACGTACTGGTGTTGTGGCTGTGGGTGTCGCTAACTTTTTGGAGATGTTTGGTCAGATATGTGGGTACTCAGGGGATGGAGGGCATTTGCATTGACTATTTTGAAAGTCAATCCCATTTTTAATTGTTTAACTCTGTCTTCAACGGTGAGCCAACTTATAAGCTAGCAAAATGTGTGGGAGAAACATGGGTCATGGGCCCCAGGTCTAGAACTGACAGCTGACAGTCTGGACTGCTCAACTTTTTCTGACTTATTTTGCACAGCAATAATCTGATCCTAGATCAACCTAAATTATCACCCAGGACTTCATGCTTTGCTTTCCTGAGAACGCTGGTGGTTCACTGTGTTGAATGCTGCTGATAGGTCCTGAAGAATCAGAACTGCAAGTTGAACCGTCCTACAAACATAGTTTCCTCCCGCAGCTTCCTCGGGTCCTGAAGGTTGCAACCCATGACTTACGCAGCCCTGTATTAGGCGACCTGGCCTGGTGGAGATATATGCGCTCCACGGAGCACCCCTTTCTACTTATCATCATCATTATCATCATTTAAAAAAACAGTTCAGCAAATACAATTCCATGTTGATGCTGTGAGTCAGTGGAATCCGCGGTCTGCCTATACCTCTCAGATAATGATTTTCCCGCAGGATGCTCTGGGGTGCTATTCATCAGCAACAGAACCTCTCTGTGTTTGGCCCCAAACAAGCAGACTCTTCCACTCCTGTCTGTGAACGCAAGATAACTCTGTCAAGATGCAACTCCAGTTCAAAGGGTCAACCGCGGTTCAAACTCATGGAAATGGAATGCGATCCAATAAAACACGATTAATTTTGATAATCAAATTTCTGCGTGTGCCGTTTTCACTAAACTTATGTATGGGAACACGCGGCAGAGTTCTAGGAGAGGGAACCTAAAATGGGCTTGAGCTTGGATGTTTGTCCTTTTCCAGACATGCAAAGTGAAGTCATGTGTTCCATCGGGGATGATGGGATGTGATCCATCACGCCAGACATTATCAGTCACTTAATGAAGGCTTTGGTCCATCTCCCATGTTCCCATTCTCTCTCAGAAGCTCCTCACAGAACCTCTCCGTCAAACAATAAACTATCTCATAGCCCTCTCATCTATCCTGAAGGTTAGAGATAGTGACCAGAAGGTCGGTGCATCAAATCCCTCCCCTGGCCATGAATCTTTGAAGGGAGAGGTGAACAAATGTCTTCCCTCCCTCCAACACTGCCTTTCGACAAAGCACTGAAATGGAGCACCACATATGGGTCTAGAAATGGTCAATGGTGAATGTATATAGCGATTTTATCCAAAGCGCTTTACATAGACTGTGCGTTACATTCACCTATTCACACACACATGCATACGCCGATGGCGAAGGACACCTTGTAAGGCACCAATCTGCACATCAAGTGCAATTAGGGGTTCAGAGTCTTGCTCAAGGACACTTCGACACTAACTCTGGGGGAGCCCGGGATCGAACTGGGAACCTCACCGCTCTACCGGCCACTCTACCCCTGAGCTACTGCCGAAGAATGTATTCGGTCAATTTGGCTAATGAACTATGGGATTAAATTCAATATTAACGAGTTATGGCCTATGTACATCATTGTACGATAAATAGTGAAAATAGCCCAACAAGCTCACTACACATCATATTATTGCAAAACATTGTTAACATGTAGATCTGCTTCTTTCGCAAAATAGGGAAGGTCTCTAGCTTTAAAAGTGGGTAACCTCATGAACCCTTGCTTCCCTATTCTGGTGTGAGAATTGTGTGAATATAGCAGATTTGCAAGCTCACAACTTGTTGCAACGAGATTTGATTTGGGAAAAGTGCAGAAGTAGTAGTGTAGACCTTGAGGGACTCCTGTCAATGAAGTATATAGGGTGTAAGTGGTTAACCACTTGAACCCCAGCATCCCTATTCTGGGGGGAACATTTGCCAAACATAGTCGATTTCGCTGGTAGAGCGGCTATTTTTGGCAAAGACATTTGGGTGTTGTAGACGGAAAGAAAGCAGTGCAATTGCAACTCAATTCCATTTTACTAAGTCTAGAGGGTTTAAGTGCTTAAACAGTAAACACTTGCACCGCTATTAACACGGTCGCCGTACATCTAAAACGTTCCATTGAGAGAATGACCACCTGTATTAGGCTCGTACAAGCACAGCGACTCAGGCTCATAATGGTACCTAGCATGAAACGTACTCAGGCTGAGAGCTGGCTGTGACTGCAGAGGGGAGGAGGGAAATGAGAGAGAAGGGTGGGGGGGGTGATATGACCTGGAATGAGATTTAACACTTTCTAATTACGTCTATCAACAAATCTGGGGCTTTCGCGTCAAAGCCAATGTGTTTCGCGTTAGCTAAACGGGCGTTCGTGACAGCCCTGCAATTAATTGTAACATTAGAGGAGATGAGAATGCGCCACAGGGCTCTCGGGCTGTGGCCTTGGCTGCTACGTTGCCATACGAGCACGGGACCCCCCACCACCACCACCACCACCCTCCAGCCCCCCACCCCCAGCCCCCGTAGAGTAGACACGGAACGCGCTACACACATATCCCCAGCAGGAGATACCGCCTCCCCTCCGGCCTCAGGAGTGGGACGACACCAGATGGAACCTCGCACTCGACACATTCAGCCCTCGCATCACATGAAGGAGGCTGTCGCCGCGGACAGCGTGGAATGTCCCTTTCGTGACAAAGTCAGCGCAGGGCCGGGTTCTTATTTTGAGAGAGCTGTCCTTGTGGAAAAGGTGTTAGATGGTGTGAAAGGCGGCCCATGTGATTTGCTGCCCCCCCGGTCACGTGGAGGCACTGTATGAAAAGGGGATGAAAAGTGGACAGATGGTGTGATAGTACGAAGACGGCGCAGGGTAGTTAGCGAGAACGCGTACCATGATCGAAATGTTGCAGGTTTCGGCCCCACAGCGGCTAACGTTGTGTCCATCAATGGCCATGTGTCTTTCCTATTGATGTGTTCTTGTGCAACAACTGTTTATAGCTCTGGGATATGTGTTAGATGGTTTGTGAAATGAAGCAACTTTTCTGCGGTGAAGTTTCCCCTTTAATTTCCCTCTGACAGCAAAGTGATCTCAGTATGACACCAAGCAGCCCTCGTCTTGGCTCCGTCTCCTCTCTCTCTTCCTTAATTCATTTTCCCTGGAAAGGCGCTTCAAGAGTGGTGAAGTTTTTCCTCTTCTTTTAAGCTTTGGGGAGTGTGTGCATACGTGCATGCGTGCGTGCGTGCGTGCGTGCGTGCGTGCGTGCGTGCGTGCAAGTGTGCGTACATGCCTGCCTGTCTTTCTGCATGCGTGCGCGCGCACACGTGTGTGCGTGTGTGTGTGTGTGTGCTTGTGTAAAAAAATATGACCTTAAATTAATTGCTAAATATCTTTAAGATTGCCCTATAGGTGTTCCATCATTCCCTCATTTGATTTTGCTTTTGTTCTGTCAATCTTTCTGAAGGCAATGAGCTCAAACATTGTTCCCACTTTTTACTCTTACTCGCCCTTTTATGACTATGAACCCCCGCCCCTCTCTCTGATTTCATTTTATTTGATTTATTTAGCTCAAATTATTTTTTCAAACACAAAAACTGTACAGAAAATATAAGGGTGTAGAGTGCCAGGAGGAGGCAAGAAGCTCTAAGGGCTTCACAATAATTAACATTAACATGATTTGCACACAACAATTACCCAACGAAGCTGGCAAGCATTATTATATATATAGAATATATTAAATAGAATATATATAAAATACATATAAATATAGTGTTGAAATACATGATTATACCTGATTACCAATGACATGATTACTGATAGTATAATAATAATTGTCCAACATTGTTGATATAGGTTGTTATTGATATAGTGAGTGATAAGGGGCAGCCATACTGCAAATAATCAAACTGGAAATAGCCCAAAAAAATGAAAAGAAAAGAAGGAATCAATGAGTCTGTGTTATCAGGGAATGTGTGACAATGAATGTATAACAAGGTGTGTGTGTGTGTGTGTGTGTGTGTGTGTGTGTGTGTGTGTGTGTGTGTGTGTGTGTGTGTGTGTGTGTGTGTGCGTGCGTGCGTGCGTGCGTGCGTGCGTGCGTGCGTGCGTGCGTGCGTGCGTGCGTGCGTGCGTGCGTGCGTGCGTGCGTGCGTGCGTGCGTGCGTGTGCGTGTGTGATACAGACCATCTTCCTGTTGTTCCAATGGAAACTCAGCTGATGTTCTGTGACATTCCCAGCGTGCCAGGGGTCACCAGCCCCCCAGCCTGAAACAAACCCACCTGTCAGTCGAAACTTGGACTTGGAAACAATTTTAAGCAATATTTATGAGGCTGGCAACTGCCATTACGGTGAACTATGACATCACCTGAGCTTAGCCCATTAAGCTTTTATTTGCAGCAATGTGGCACCTCACATATCAAGGCTATTTGGGACTCTGTCAGCCCACGGATAACAATGTGTTCAGCAGTAGACTCAAGGTTAGTAATTCTCAACCCTTTTCATTTATAAGACTGGGGGTCTTTGATATGCATTAGGTATAAATATTTACCTCTGGGACACCACGCTGTAAAATACACTAGCCCTGTTGTTGAGAGCAGTGGGAGCACTGGTTCCCAGTTCCACCCAAGCACTGGGTCAGGACACATTTGTGGGTCGCGGACACATTTTTATGGGTCCCTTAATTTTGGTTTCCTACATTTAGTTTTTTTTTTATTATTATTACTGTAACATTTCCAAAAAGCATTTTTTTTATGAATTAAAAACAAAGTTCAATGATTTTTCAGTAATTTCATGAAGAAATCTAAGAAAAATCAAAGAAATTCCATAAATTAGAAAACAAATGTTTAACACATCGGATGCCCACGTGGTGTCTACAAGTCAATTTCTTTGATGTCGCTGGAGGCCCACGGCGCGTTTGACGCGTTGTACAGTAAACTATACTGTACTGTAGCTACTGCACTTGGCTACCGTGGTGATGAAACAAACTCCATTTCCCAACATGCAGCGCGCAATTACGTCACCCGGACGTGCTGTGTGTCTCGTTGACTTCCTGTTTAGCGGCTGCACAAAAATGCTGTTTTCTCCGGATTCTCTTCTTTTTTTCATGTTTTCTCAAAAAGGCAGCCTCTTCTACATGCCGTAACACAAACACTGTGGCTTAGAAATGATAAAAAACGGTCCTGACTGAAAGAAAAGATTTTCGCGAAATAAACAGGACATACTCGGATTACATTTACTCTGATTACTTTTCTCGCCAGTACTCTCGCCGGTAGGTAAAATGACGCGTTTGACGCGTTGCCATGGGCACCAGCAAATTAAGACATCAAAACCATGTGGGCGATGTGTTAAGAAGTAGTGAAGATAGCCGATTTACAAGGTGACAATGCGGTGAGAAGCAACGTGTTGTGAGCTTGTAGATCTGCTATTTTCACCAGTTTGGGTCTCTTTTGGGTCACAGGCTAAAACGTTTGGGAACCACTGGGTTATAGAAAGGATGCTGGCGGATGGACACTGGGGTCCAATCCCGCCAGAGAAAATCTTTGTGAGATACACTCTCGCTTTCCACAGCAACTGCTACCAAGGTGCCCTTGAGTTAGGCACTGCTGCATTGGAGTTATTTTAATCTGGAACCTATTCGGTGAAGATCTGTCTTGAGGGATTACTCAGTAGCTGGCAATACAAAACTGTAATATTTACTCCAAGGTCAACTCCAAGATTTTTTATGTAACTGAAGTGAATTCATGTGTTCACACACGTTCAGGGAATCTGTCCCGACCTTTTTGATACATGTTGATGTCAACAAAAACAGGAGTTCAAAAGAGTTATAACTTTGTTTGTCGCCCTGTCTTGCTTTTGCAGTTAAAGGCCTTCCCAGCTGTTGGGGTACAGCCAGATCATGTACCGGTACAAGATAGGGTTTGTGCTTACTTATCAAAAATCCAAATGATCAAAGACCGACATCTCATATTAAAGTGTCACTTTGATCCTCCGAAAATGAGTACCGGTAGGTGGAAACTTTGGTGTTAGTTGTCTTGTTTTGATCTGAGCCCAGGAAGCAGAGTACGTGAGGAGGATGGCTGTAAGCATGCTCAGATTGACACGAACAAACAGGATTAATCATGTCCGCTTCCACTTCAGCAGCAACAAGTTGAGGAATGGGAGACTTTCCATTTCTCTGGGTGTTTGTATCCTGAAGATGTTCCAGCAAAACATCAAGTCTCTGGTACCTGACCAAGTGTCTATAACTGCTGAGCTTTTTTAATTTATTTTTTCATTATTGCAGCCCAGGCTGTTTTAGAAATCTGCTTTTGTGTAAATATTAGCAGTACAGCACACTGTGTCCTGTCAGTCATGAGCTAGTAACCCACTTTCAACCTGGCGTCCCCATTTTGGGCATGTCATTTTAGTCATTATAGACATTTTGGAAGAATTTTCAAAATGTTGTAGATTGGCTATAGTTTAGCTATTTTCGTGTAACGTTGTACAGAATAGGGCAGATTACTCTGAGTTGGGCTTGGTGTTCTTTTCCTTTTGTGTGGAAAAGGTGTAGAAAGGTGTTCATGTCGCAGTTTAGTATCAGAACCGTCACAGCTTGACCGTATACATCACTGTGACATCACAGGTAACATCATAGTGATGTCAGATACTCAGAGCAGGGATCTCCATATATGGGCATAAAAGGGATTCTGTTAGGGATCTCCATATACTAAACTATAAGGGATTGTATCCCAGATAGGGTGACCACCTGTCCCGCATCTCGCGGGACAGTCCCGAAAATGGACCGTCTGTCCCGCGTCCCGTAAAACGGCACTGATGTCCCGAAAATCAAAGACATGGAGAAAATAATAAAATAAAAAAATAGGGGGGGGGGATTTGTTTTTACAATATGGGACGCTCATGTGAAGCATATAGGTCTTCATTCTCTCATACCGCTGGACACACCGAGACGAGATCAGTGTCTCTCTCTCTCTCGCTAGTCTAATAGTGCTATACTAAACTAGAAAAAGTACTCCTCACAGCATAGGTTTCATTATAGAGGTGAGTGGAATCTATAGAATTTGAGGGATTAATGTTGATGAAGTTATTGCACAGACATGCAAACTTTATGCATTGCTGATCAGTAATGTTAGCCAATCAGGATGGAATTATGAAAAATCTGACATATCCATCTTGATCACATGTGTACCGATTTGCTTGATGACAAAATCTGCTGGAGTAATATCAAAA
>NC_137824.1:37038635-37061135 GCF_963921795.1 Nannobrachium achirus
ATCCGAGGCGCCCGGGCAATTTATTAGCCCCATGTGCACCTGTGATTAAGGCTCTGCTGAATGTGTTTATACGTGTGGATGTTTTCACAGGCTGCACCGTAAAGCACGTATGAATACATCCTCTTCCCTGAGATATTTTTTAATCAACGCTGACCCAAAGCATGTTTCGATGGCCACAAAGTAGAGCAGTGTTTCTCAAAATGGATTCCAGGGACTCTGTGGGTTCCTTTAGGGGGGTCGAAATGGACCTGATGGATAATTTTGTATGTATGAGGCTCATATGACCATGAAGTTATATTCTGTGAGAAACTGTTTTGACTTGCAGTTTACTGCAACTCTGGTTACGATACCTTGGAGATCATGTTTGGGTTATAAGGCCTAAGCCTAGTCTTGTCACATTCTCAAGGAACCAATCAAAGGGTTCCAGGTCATATACTGATTCATATATACCATTGTTAAACCTCCATCTGGGAGAGAGAGCTGCAACCATGGAATTGTGTGCTTAATGTACCGTATGTCACCTGTCTGACTCTCTCCAATACAGCAATTTACAAATATAGTCCTTGGCTGTCTCTGTGTTTTATTTATGGTTATGGATTATCTATTATCCATATCGATTTTATTCTTATCAGGACCCAAACAAGTCTGTAACTGACAGTATACAAATGGTATGCACATTTGTACACTGTCAGAGTGGGGAGACCTTGAAATGTAAAAGTTTGAGAAACACTGAAGTAGAGAACCAACTGCAGCTATGATGTGTTCAAACACAAAACGTGCAGGGCCAAAGTTTAATTCTCAGCAAAGCCCTCGTTCATTTGGGAGGCTGCTCTGTTCGTGGGATTAATATTAGAGTAGTCCGGGGGCCAAAGCCACTATGACATCAGCAGGGCATTTTCTTTGGAAGCCGAGGAGAGGATAATTACAGAAGAAGACAAAGACTTGAGGAGCTGAGTGCTTTTTAAATATACGCTAGCCGCGGTAGCCGGCCACGCACGGTGGGAGACACGAGGCTGCAGCCAATCATGTAAGTCATTACTGGCCTTTACATGCCTAACCGCTGGCCGTGTGGTGCTGATGAGAGGAGGGGGAGGGGGTTGTGTATGTCTCCCACTGGTACTGTGACCAGATCTGAATAATAAGGATCAGACTCAAAGCCGCTTAATGACTTGGAGGGCCATCGAAGAGCCGTCCTTTTAATTTGCTTCATTAAACCTGGCAGCTTTTCTGTTTATTTATTGCACCATTTGTTCATAAGGTTCCTCTGCCTGTGATGGCAGCACAGCCTGTGACCTCAGCCTCCATCTTTTCTCTCTATTTCATATTTTCATTTTCTCACCTCCATTTCTCTCCCTCGCAACTTTCCTCTTCGCCGCGTCTCTCCATCTCCCCTGTCTTCTCCTTGTTTCACAAACAGCCAGCGGTGTACAGCGAGGTTACACCCACAATAAAGCAGAGTTCCCAGGCAGCCATAACTTTTCTGTCGAACGTATTAGCAGTACATAAACCGATTTGTTTTAACATTTGTGGCTTTGGAAAACACCAATTTGACTCCAAATTTTATTACACGGCCACAAAGCGCCGGCCAGGCAGAGCACTAGGCGACAATCACATGTGGTTTGAGGCTTAAACGGGGGAAAAAAGAGTGAAATATCAGAGAGGTTTCTCAGGCTATTAGGAGCTGCTCGCCTGGATGATGGCTCTACCTCTCTGTGTCGCTGAAGCTTGCAGCTGAAGAGTGGAACGATGATGAGGATTAGGGATGGCACGATAATCGTTATTAGGCTATCGTTTATCGTGATAAAAAAAAACCACTCACAATAATCGTGTCGTGGAGATTGTAATTTATCGTGAAATTATCCTTCGTCATTCACCTTTTATTTACCGAGCAGCATATCTGGTACCACTTAAACCCTCTATAATTGGTAAAACCGACCCGGAAATAATGTACTTGATACAGTCTTTTTTCACCTTGCCAAATCTCTTTGCCCACAAATAGCTGATCTACAAGCTCACAACTGTTGTGAGCTTGTAGATTGGCTATTTTTTGGCAAATGTTCCGTCCGCCCCAGAATAATGGATGTTGGGGATATTTTGATTATCGCGATAATATCGTAAATATAGTTTTTTGTTTTGGGGCTTTTATGCCTTTATTGATAGGACAGTAGACTGACAGGAAATGGGGAGAGAGATGGGGAGTGACACGCAGCAAAGGTCGTCGGGATCGGGATTCGAACCCTCAACGTGCTGTCAGCCATCAGAGCCTAAGTGGTACAGTATGTGTGTGCCTGGACCGATAGGCCAGCGGGCTCCCGAGATTTTTGATTTTTAATAATAAACAGTTCTTTATACTCTCTCCATGAATTAGAGCTTTACAGACTACGTATGTTTTGTTAATAGCAAATGCATCTGTACACTACACCAGATGTAGACAAGCTCTCAGCGCAGCACGAAGTGACGAGCTGTGTGTGTGCTTGTAGATCTGCTATTTTCAACACATATAAATGGATAAAGTGGTTAATTGTTTTGTGATGCTGTTGCTGGAGTTTCAGGACCTTTAAAAAATAAAAATAAAAAAGATATATTATTTCATGTGTTTCAAATATATTCTGGACAAATATGTTTCAGGATCCAACAAGTTTCCCATTTGTTCCTATAATTTTGGTTTAATTTTGAAAATATATATGCACAACAACAATGATTACAAAATCATCAGAAAACGTTTGTATAAAACCTGATGATGACATTGATGACAAAGATGAAGGGATGGCATAAACAATTTCTCACAGAATGAAACAAATTAAACTGCTCAAATTGGATAATCTGATTGCCAATCGGGATTTCTGGATTAATTATCTGTCATGGACTGGACCCGATTTCACCCTCATCTGTCCCAAATTATTATAGTGTAGGCCACCGTCTAGATATCATATCAGTTCCACATCAGGTAATCTGCCCCTATAGGCCTACTTTACAGGTTTCAGTCCACGTTTCAAAGTCATCATCATCTAGTATTCACAACTCGAGTAAAAGTTGAAAGGTTACACAGACTCTATGATGACGCTGGGTGATGTGCTCGTTAGGAATCTGGAGAGGGGTAGGTCACCCTCCCCTCTTTCTCTCCTTCACCCCCCCCCCCCCCCCCCCTAGCTCTCTCTCTCTCTCTCTCTCTCTTCTCTCACATCACAGATTTTTCTTTCAAGTGTCGTTTCTCCGTCGCCCAAACATGACATCGGTGGATCGATAAAGTGCTTGAAATGAAAAGAAGCTGCCCGATTTGCCCTCCAGGCAAAAGATATTTTACACCACGCCAACCATCCCCTTTTCTCTCTCTCTCAACTTCAGGCGTTCCTCTGCTCTGCACCTTTTCTCCGTGAGAAATAAAGAGGAGGACCAGACTCTCTGTTTGAGGGATTTATATATTTATCTTTTATGGTTGTTAGCCTATATATGAAGGTAAGAGCGAGAATAGCTCGCTCTCTCTCTCTCTCTCTCTCTCTCTCTCTCTCTCTCTCTCTCTCTCTGTGTGTGTGTGTGTGTGAGTGTGTGTGTGTGTGTGTGTGTGTGTGTGTGTGTGTGTGTGTGTGTGTGTGTGTGTGTGTGTGAGTGAGTGTGTGTGTGTGTGTGTGTGTGTGTGTGTGAGTGTGTGTGTGTGTGTGTGTGTGTGTGTGTGTGTGTGTGTGTGTGTGTGTGTGTGTGTGTGTGTGTGTGTGTGTGTGTGTGTGCGTGCATGCGTACGCGCGTGTGCGTGCGTGCGTGACAGTTGAAATTGGCGGGATGTGAAGATGTTCTTGCAAGGTTGATGTTTTTATGTAAGAAGAGATTAGGTTGTTGTTGTTTTTGTATAATTATGCACAAAATGCGTTGACACACCATCCAGTTGGAGAACAAATCTTGTTGTTGTTGTTTTTGTTGTTTGTTTTTTTTAGTTTTTTTTAAGCAGACTGTAATTTGTCAATCATATCATCATGTATCTGCATACACAAAATAACACAAAATAATGAATGTATTTATATATATTTATCTTAATATTAAAACTGTACACTGGAACCTGTTGAATAAGGTTGAGGTCATTTCTAATGCAGGCCACATTTAGAAATGCATTTAATACTGTATATCGTCATCATAAGCTTTATGCGGCATCTCATGTTATGCAGTAAATTCCATATTATGCTTCTTTTTTTTGTAGGGTCCCACGATCAGCCCCCTCCTCGTGCCCTGCACCGAGAAACTCCCACGAGGCCGTGGGCGTTAATTATTATTGTAATTACTCGTTTTAATAGAAGTATGCCTACAAATGGAAAAGAAGGATTAGTCACGGTCTCACTTACGAATAGTAAATGAGTGTACATCTTGTTGGGATCCATATTATACATGCACACAGCCCAGCTGTTCTCTAAAGCTCGGTTTAGCCGCGGTGTCGCTTGCCGATCAGAACTGGTGGTGGCTGCTGTAGATCTGTCTTTTTGTCTGAAACCGAAAGCAACACCGTCCTGTTGATGGAGAGTAGAAATTGGGTATATTATATGCATCCAGCCGCCAATTAAGGCCGCTCACCGCTGTGCCTTAAGTTACTTATAGGCTATCATTTAAATTAGCCTATATGGCAATATTTATCATTTGCAAAAGCGAGTTCAAACACACCAAGTGCTTTAAAAGGTTCAAATTGTATTAAATTACATTGAAATGAGGTGATTAAATGCGGTTAAATAATCTCCTTGATCAGTAATTGGATGCTGTTATAACCTAAAATCATGATCAGTGTGATTGTCGAGGTTGGTAAAACATTTGCCGTAATTATCATTTAATTTTGCTAATTGCCATGGGCTAATTGGAGTTTGACAGGCGAATATTTGAAATCACACGTTAACACGGGTGCACAGGTAGGCAACACTCATGTAGGCTATTCGGAGTGGGGCTATAATGTGCATTTTATTTATTTTTTTATTTTGTATTTATTTTTAATATTTTAAAGGTCGACAGACGACTCTGGGTTTTTGCCTGCGCGCGCTCCTTTTTATTGTCGTTGTAAGTCGAGAGCTTCTAAGTTTACACTCTGCTTTAAACCACACACACAGAAAAGAACACACGCACGCGCGCGCACACGCACGCACGCTCGCTCGCACGCGCACACACACACACACACACACACACACACACACACACACACACACACACACACACACACACACACACACACACACAC
Organism: Nannobrachium achirus; assembly: GCF_963921795.1. Lineage (NCBI taxonomy): Eukaryota > Metazoa > Chordata > Actinopteri > Myctophiformes > Myctophidae > Nannobrachium > Nannobrachium achirus. The sequence goes on from NC_137824.1 coordinate 37,043,842, forward strand.
ACACACACACACGCTCCTTCTCAAAACTCAAAAGAAGGGAGAAAATGCTCCACTCTTGGAGCGTCTTTTTCCAGGGTGGGGGGGAGAGTTGAGTTGAAGAGAAGAGAAAGAGAAGAGAAGAGAAGAGAGGAGCGGAGAGAAGAGGACGAACCAAGGAGAGAAGACTCGGGTGACGCTCTCTATTCCTCCTCCGCAGCTGTAAATAGATAGATGGTTATTTATGCGCATAAACGACACAATCCTCCAAGGTAGCGCACCTCTCCTGATGCGCTCTGCTGGCGGAACCCTGATATTTACGCACCGCTGGTGATCTGGTCACACATCGCTGCTGGACTGGAGAGACAGACTGCTGCTGGGTGATCACACTGCGATCGAAACACAGACTATATACTTTTGGGACCGTGCATGAAGTTATACCGCGCGCTGTTGTGCGTGAATGTTTTTTTTGTTTTGTTTGTTTTTTTCCGGTGCCTATAACTTTTAAGTGGAATTTACCCCAGAACAGTCTTACTGTGGAGGGAGAGAGGAGGGGACGACAGAAGCCCTAGAACGACCTGCTGCTGGTGTACAACTGGTAGGTAGAGAGAGAGCGCAAGAGGCCACTGTTTTTACCCGGGATGTGAGTCAATGCGAGTGGAGGAATTCGTTCCAGCTCTCAGGCTCGTGAAGCTATAGAAGCCTGGGACCGTGATGGATGTGTGCACGTGTGTGTGTGTGTGTGTGTGTGTGTGTGTGTGTGTGTGTGTGTGTGTGTGTGTGTGTGTGTGTGTGTGTGTGTGTGTGTGTGTGTGTGTGTGTGTGTGTCATAATAAGTCAGCGATTCGCTGTTAGTCAAAATGAGGTATTGGCCTATAGCTGTTATAAAAACAGGAATGTTACTGACCATATATAGGCTTGTTATGTGCAAACAAATACATATCCATGGAATACATTTTAATTCAAGGGAGAAATGTGCTTGGTTTTAAGTTTTAGTCCATCCAAAATCCGCAGGTGTGTGTGTGTGTGTGTGTGTGTGTGTGTGTGTGTGTGTGTGTGTGTGTGTGTGTGTGTGTGTGTGTGTGTGTGTGTGTGTGTGTGTGTGTGTGTGTGTGTGTGTGTGTTATATTTCCTCTATGTTATGCATATTTTAAAACATTACATGTTTATGTGTGGGCTTCTGTCTTGTTTGTACACTGATTTATATCAATAAAGCTGGCACAGCCCATAATCTATAATCCATATTAGCATAATCCATGTATATGTCGTATCATTTTCGATACAATTCATTTATGTTACATTTATAAATCAGAATTTACACATTTTACAGAACAAATGGGTTATGATAAGCATAACATATTATAACGTGCTGTAATTGTGTAATGAATGATGAATGGGAAGACAAAATATTATTTAAACATTAATGTATTTAAAATACTTGTCTGGATTAAATGGAGCTAAATCAACAAATAGAATGCAATGGGATCGAAAACACAACAGATTTTCATCATTTGAACCGATTTTATTTGTTGTTGTTTCCGTTTACATGCCTGACGTTTTTAACTAATTAGTATTAGGGTGAACATTTTACTTAATTATACATTCATTATGCAGACCAAATGATTAATACCCTTGACCCAAACCATAATTATTGACATTCCAAGTGTTCCTCATTAAAACAACTCGATTTAAGTTTTATGACTATATTGTATTATTTTACTTGGGGCCTATTAGGCCTATTATATAGCTCAATGTTGCTTGTTCAAAATAGACATGTTGTTCATTTAGCAATATAAAATGAAACATAAATAATTATATTTACTTACATTTATTTAAATGGTTTCATACAAAAATAAACGATTGATTTGAAATAAATGATTCGTTAAAATAAATTGATTCCATCCGATTGCATTGAGGCTATAATACAGCAACCTTATCTACTGTATCTAAGTTAAAGAGCACGTGAAACCTGACCAGATGACATCCACCTCCCGCGTAATAAACTCACACCTTTTTGCAGCCAGAGAGACAGACAGCGTAAAATTTAACCTTCCAATGAATAATATGTCCATTTCTCAACCTAAAACGCAGATGTTTCCTATCGCAGGTGAGAGAGAGAGAGAGAGAGAGAGAGAGAGAGAGAGAGAGAGAGAGAGAGAGAGAGAGAGAATGGTTGGACAGCATGACTGCAGCATGCAAATTCCACCCCCGACTTACTTGAATTATCATAAGCAAACATAGTGAGCCTGGACTAATAAACCCCATCTGTGTAACTTCATATCGAGGTAGTATAGGGCCGCGATAATGAATTTTGTAATATCCCACCGACAGACATCTCAATCAGACTCTAATCCTCCTGATTCTTCTTTTTCTTTTTTTTCTTTCTTTTTTTTAACCACAGAAATCACTTCATCACCCCCTGCATCCTGCATCACACCCAGAACTGCTGCAATTCCACACAAACACAGCAAAGTAAACCAGTAAACCACAACGTTTTGGGACAGAGATATATATATGTAGGCTGTGGGGATACAACATATAGGCCTAAAACCATAAAACAGAAAAAAAAAAAAAAACATTAAGCTGGTGGTGTGTTGGTGTTTGTATATTTACAATGGATATCCAATTAGCCTATGATGAGAATAGGCCCTATAATAAATTAATAAACAAAAACAAATATTGTGCAGACAAATAATAATTTCATCGATAATATAATGAGTTGACAGTAACGATTTAAACAGCGTGCATTGCAAATGTCGTCTTCATGTTCTTTTCATTTGTTTATCTGTTCATGCAGGAAGCGGGGATTCCTAAATTACCGATAATGGACTCCCACTGCCGTAAACTGGCCTCCACCTGTGCACAGATAGGTGAGTGTTCACTAACTTCATTCATTCCTTCGTGTTGTGCAGTGGTTCTCAACCAGTGGTCCGAGGACCACCAGTGGTCCTTGAGGAGGGGGTCCCAGGTGGTCCCCAGCTAAATGATGGAGAGTTGGTAACCAAATAGACCCTTATAGATCTTTAACTCTTGAGAGCGTAAAATGAAAATAAATGGACCAGTAACTCAAGAGTTAAATTATTGTTAACATCTGCATCACTTACATTTAAGTCTACACAATTAGAGAATGTAGATTTTCATTTTTTATTTTGGTGAACCTTTTGCCTGTTTGGCTATCTCTCTTATGGAAACACATCAATACAGCATGGAATTGAGGACAAAATATTTTGAGTTTTGGGTCTGAGAGAGGCTATTTCTCATCAGTGGTCCGTACGTGGCTCAAACACCGTATACATAATGGACCTTGATATGAAAAGGGTTGAACACTAGTGGTGTAGTGGCCTGTGGCTGCCATCAGGCAAGTATGGTTATTTTCTTAGAAATCACACGTATTTTAGACCTATGTGATAAATCTGAATGCAATCCTCCTGCATCCTATATCCTCATACTTCCAATTAAATAGTTTACTTTTTATAGTGACTATCATATGACTATCATATTCTCACTTCGTGTGGGAAACGGGTGCGTTCATTCATTTATCATGTTCAAATTCCCTCACTCTGAATAGGTTGTGTGCTTCGGTTTAGCTGATTGATTAATTGAATACTTTATTAGAAGTTTGCATAGGAATAGCGCAGGACCGTACAGTTCTGATAAAAGGTCTACTAAGAGGATTTAGACCACAAGAAAGCGCAATGGCTTGTTTGCATTGGGGTTCGTTGTACTCAATTCATTTACCGTACCGTGCAGAAAAAACACAATCGGAAAAACAGATCATAATTGATATTTACATATTTGAAACAACTTGTTAGATGAGTAAGTTGAGTTTCTTTCTAATATACTAATATTTAAAAAGGATGTGGTCCACCTTTTACTTCACAGATATTAGGCCTGCTGTGTTTATTTGGTCTATGCCGGGCTGAATCTGGCAATTGAGGTTGTTCGTTGTCTTAGAGCGACACCTGGTGGTGCAGTGTGGAGACGCTCAGACAGCGTAAAGGTTACGCCGCAAAGATGTAATTTGATATGATTTTAGAAAATAGTCTAGACTACAGTATTGGTCTGTCTCTGTCTATTAGGAGGTCCATTTGTGTTTCCTGTCCTCTTTGTTTCATTGAGGCCTTAGTAATAACCTTGAATAGTGTAGCCTATATGCCTATACCTAATAAAACGATTGTATAGCCTATATGATCATTTATTTCAGATGTTTAAAAAAAATAAACAGGTCAGAAAAAAAAGATCTAAAAGCAGCTAAACAAACCGCCTGATCTGCTCAGTACCGTGTGCGTAATGCCGTGTGATTATGTCTCAGCACAGCCCTGGATTTATTTCATTATTAGACAATACGTTTGGGGGAACAGTGACACCAAACCATATTAGAAACTTAAACGAATTACCAATAACTCTCAATCTATCCCGTTCAGTCGACACTGATAGACAATAAAGACAAGGGGCCAACTGAGGCCATTTCACCCGGCTTGGTTGGGCGGGCGGCGGGGGGGGGGGGCGCAAACGACCATTGATTAATAATAAAATAACAAATAGGAAGAGAAAAAAACATAATTATATGCTGAAATGTAATGATGATGAAGCCCTACCAGGCTGCCATATACACGCACATACGCGCGCACCACTTGAACGGCGGCGTCTCCAACTGTTTAGCGGTAATATATGCAGCGCTGGTTGGAGTGACTCCCGGGGAAAAAAACTAAATGTATAATGAAAGCCAATTCGTGAGGACGAATACACTAATGGAAGAATTGCGATGTCGTCTTAATCCAATGTAAAAAGCCCTGTCGTCTCCCTCATATTGACTGAATTGCTAATTAATGGCCCTCTATGGCGCGGGGGCCTATAGCAGCGCGCTAATCCGCAGCAGAGAGAGAGAGAGAGAGAGAGAGAGAGAGAGAGAGAGAGAGAGAGAGAGAGAGAGAGAGAGAGAGAGATGTTAGGTACAATGAAGAGCACAGCGCTAATCCACTTCAACCTCCTCGGCTTTATAAATCCACCAAAAAGAACAACAAGCACTCACTCCTCTGTATGAGGTTATTGCCTACTATTATACAAAAAAGGGAAGGGAGCTGCTAATAAAATTAAAATAAAGTATGCGTTGTATTTGTATTTCTCTACTGCTGGAAATTGTATAGCACTTTGTTGTTTTGATTAATTTGGGTAATAATAGTTATAATATAATATAATATAATATAATATAATATAATATAATATAATATATAAGGACTTAATTACACAGGCCATAATGTTTTTGTTGATGTTGTTTTTATTATGGTAATTTTATCATTTACATTAATTAAATATTCATTGGACCAGACGTGGTGACAACAGCTCAATCAGAAGTAAATGAGCGGACTGCTCAGTCCCCAGTATGCGCTTCCCTGTCCAGAAAAAAAATACATTGTTGACTGAATAGTGAATTGGCCACTTAATACAGAATGTGTGCTTTATCGGTTACTATAATTAGGATCAATATAATCATTTTGTTTTACAATGAAAATGTATTATTATTATTAGCCTATTGCTTGCGTTGTTGTGCTATTATGAAACACAGTTGTTAGCTATAGCCTACAAGAAATGGAGAGAGAGTACAAAATATCAAACTGCTTTATTTATGCATTGGTTGATTGAATCCTTTGCTGTGCGTAACACAAAAGAAAGAAAGAAAGAAAAAAGCACAGATGTACAGATTTACACAATAGGATGATAAAAGACCTATGGCTTGTATCCATTGAGGTCCTGTGTATTTAATTCATCGTTATAGCCATTATTCGATATGAAGCACATCAATTGGGGCCCAATAATCGGGCCTGTTGAAACCAAATCGTTTGGGTCACCTGTTCTCTCATAACGGCAGGCATGGCCTTCCTCAGTATAAAAGGGGGGCATTTGTTTGATTTAGACGTGTTTACTTTGCCTTATAACGCGTCGTGATCTTGAGGGAATTAACCAGGAGAATGCAGTGCACCACCAGCATAGCAAGCAAGCTCGAACCCATAAAAAAGTGCTCAGTGGCGTCAGTTCAGAAAAAGGTAAGGTATGGCAACATGACACCAATCATGTTGCCATACCTTAGCAACAGGCCTGATACATTTATTTTAAGAAGTACATTCTATTTTTTCCCCCCCAAAATTTCTATGGTTTCTTGGGCTGGATATGGCAGTCTGGAACAGTTGTTCAAGTGCGGCTAAACTTGGCTTAATAGTAAACGTGCCACAATTAACAATAATGAATGCACCTGTGCAGCTGACCTGCGGAACCTGGGAATATACTATTCTGTCAAGATGGGGAGAATAAAAGTGTGGAGAATATAATTATAATACCTTGTTATATTTTGCATTTAGTTATTTTAATGTAATTTAACAACATAACCAGCACAGAAAGAGACATTCATGGATTTATATTTTAAAGTAACTTGTATTCTCCCCCCTGGACCCAGGGTATGGCAGCTGCATGCATGCCCAATTGACGCCCCTGAAAGTGCTCCTTAAAAAAAAAATCTTAGGCAAATGAGAGTCTTATCAGATTAAAAGACGCAACAGGAGAGAAGGGGAGACAGGAGGGGTCCAGAGGAGAGCAGAGGAGAGGGGAGATCCGGTTAAGCATGAGAGATAAAGACACCCGTCGACAACAAGATGAAACTGGATGGTTAACGGGGTTTAACGCGGATATCGGAACCGGCTTTTTCCACATGGGTCGAGCACGGAGGGGATCTGATCGCTTGACATCGAGCATGTGTGACCAGGGGTGGAAAAAAGTACTCACATGTTTTATTACTGTGTTACGACGAGTAAAAGCCAGGGATTCAAAATGAGTACAAGTACAAAAGTATACTGGCATCAAAATGTACTTAGAGTACCCAAAGTAAGGCATTATGCAGAATGCCCCATTTTATAGTTTGTAGGCTGCAAAACATCTTTTGAAAATTGCAGATCTACAAGCTCACAATGCATAGCATCACGATGCAAATGGCCAGAAAAAAAGGCCTATGGCTGAAGACTGGTTGTTTTGCAATAATAATAAAAACCTATAAAGTAACTAGTAACTAAAGTGTTCAAATAAATGTAGGGGCGTAAAAGTGCAATATTTGAATCCGAGATATTGGTAAAAGTATTGGAAATGGGAAAGACTCAAGTAAAGTACAAATAGCTCAATACGTAAGTAAATCTACTTAGTTACTTTTCACCACTGTGTGTGTGAGTGACCCCCCCGGGTTTGTGTTTCAATCTTTCTGCGTAAAGGCTTTCGCTCCGTGTCTCCAAATGAATTTATGACCGTGGAAACACGGGCCATGTGAGCCGCGCATCCCCCCTGCGTGGCATGGGTCCATGATAAGATAAGATGAGATAAGATCATAACAAGCAGCAAAAAATAGTTTAGGGTTAAGCATCTCCCTTTGAAGTTTTATCTTTTTTCATCCGGGTGGGGCCGTGGAGGTTTAATGTTCTGCTTTTTTTATATGGAGTCAATATTTCACAGGGGTCTTTTGTGACCCACATTCAAACCGTGTTGTGTTTGACATTCAATGTGCGCTTTGTCCACGGTCCATAGCGCTCACCAGTCACCACACACACACACACACACACACACACACACACACACACACACACACACACACACACACACACACACACACACACACACACACACACACCCTCGTTTCATCCATATTGAATCTCTGAGTAAACGGCGTTGCTCATGCCTTTGCCTGCGAGGAGCTCAGCCTGGGCATCAATAGACACCGTTTAACCGGCCCACTGAGCTGAGCCCAGCTCATAATAAAATGGAACCAAACTGTGTTATTATTTTCATTTTTATATTTGGTCCTGGGGGCCGCGATCGCTCTCACGGCATGCTCGCGAGTCGCGACGCACACTGCGTGCGCACACGTGTGTGTGTGTGTGTGTGTGTGTGTGTGTGTGTGTGTGTGTGTGTGTGTGTGTGTGTGTGTGCGCGCGCGCGCGCGCGTGCGTGCGTGCGTGTTTCACCCACGCACACAACACCGTGCGCGTTCCAGCCCCATCTCCCTTTACATGCTTTTATTTGGAAGGAGAAGGGGGGAAAAAAAGGAAAAAATAAGCGCCAGCCCAGCATAAAACACACTGGCGGAGACATATCTGGTGTCTGCGAGCTCCGGGTTGGTTGGATGAGCAAAAAGCCGTCATATTCCACACACAGCCTGTCAGTCAGCGCTGGATGGGAGGGTGCAGTCAGTGTGTGATGACGTCGGGCTGGTAGAGAAGGAGGCACAGTTGGACAGCCAGTGGCGCAGGGGAACGACCGAGCATGAACACAGGAGCGGTGGTGGACGACCGTGCGCGTACGAGTGTATGAGTGTGTGCGTGTTTGTGTGTCAGTGTGTGCGTGTATGTGTGCGCGCGCGTGTGTATGCGCGTGTGTTTCCCCTGGATCTCTAAAATCACCTCGTATACCTGTCCTTGTCACTCGGCTGTCAGCTACCTGAGGCATCCGTTTTACTGCTGCTGTGGCACGGCTTTAAACGCAGCGCTAGAGCCCGTTGTCTGTGTCTCCGACGCCGGCTATGATGATGGCACTATCTGGTCTATTTTAAGACATTCACACGGTTGTTGTTGCACTTGCACACCGTAAAAGAAAGGAAGGTTTCAACTTGATTTCCGAGTGGAGCCGCTTTGCTGCTGTGTAGGATCGAGAGTCTGTAGGCTACTCCGACGTCGACTTTTAGTCCTTTAAAAATATATATATTGTATTTTTTTTTTCTTCTTCTTTTTTCTTTTTCTTTTTTTTTCTTCTTTTTTTTCCTGCCGAGCTGCACTGTAAGGGGAACTTTACATTTTGACAGCGCGCTTTGAGCCGCTATCCTTCCAATGAACTCTATGAGGGATCCACTGACTATAGATCACCACCACCACCTCCCCGGGAATAAAGTCGCCTCCTCGGCGGCGCACCACCACACGGCTCTGGCCATGGCGTCTAGCTTACAGCCGCTGCAGCGGTCGGTACAGGACTCCAAGCACCGGTTAGAGGTGCACACGGTGTCGGACACTTCCAGTCCCGAGTCCGTAGGTAAGACATCAACTCTCCGATCGACGGATATAATAATCTTTTGGACGTGGCGGTCGCGGGAGGATCGGTCCTCGTACCGTTGACATGAGACCAAAAACATGGCTCCCGTTTACCGTCATAAAGGGAGTTTGAGGGCTGCAGGAAGTTATTCTGTATATGCAAATAATCCGATTGTATAGCTGTCATTTGACTAGGTTTTGTGTAGGCTATGACTGTGGGGGTTGCGGTGGTCCAAAGTAGTTTATGTGCAATGTAAACGCAATTTGACTAATAGGCTACACTTTAAAACAAGTACATGCTATAGCTACTACTACATAGGCTAGTATTAATAATAATATCACCGTAATAACAGGCTAATAACAATAATAAATGGCACGTGTTTATGTAATAATTAGAACGATATTCTCAAATGTAGGATGATTAATTTGTATTTTGTCACGAGTCCAATCAGCTTTTATTGAGTCCAGGTTTGTGTTTTTCTTATGAGAGCAACTCTTCAAGCCTTTGTATTTATCGGTGTCACTTAGGCTATATATAGCTTTTAAAAATTAAAATAAGAAGGTGAACAAACGTACGGTCTCCTCCTCTCTTCTCGCAGAGAAAGAAAAGGGCCAAAACAAAAACAACAACAACAACGACGACTCTTCGGACGACCCCAAGAAGAAGCGGCAGCGGCGGCAGAGGACTCACTTCACCTCGCAGCAGCTGCAGGAGCTGGAGGCCACGTTCCAGAGGAACCGCTACCCGGACATGTCCACCCGAGAGGAGATAGCGGTGTGGACCAACCTCACCGAGGCGCGCGTCAGGGTAAGGCAGTTGTTGTTTGACTCAAACTTTTCACATTTCAATTAAGGTCTTCCCCTTAACTCTGACAGTGTACACATGGAACCAAACGGGTTCATTTGGTTCCATTTGTTACACTGTCAGAGTTACAGACTTGTATGGGTCAATTTAGAGCCCACAGAGTCCCTGGAATCCACTTTGAGAACACTGGGGTAGGGAAATAGAACAACACAATCCATAGAGATCAAATAATTTGTGCCGTTTCTGGTGGCAACACCACTGCCAGTTCTTCTCAGTAAAGTATTTTACTGGGCAGTGTACAAATGGAACAGAATTGTTTCCCGACTGTCTTATGATGATATTCTTTGGATAGTTGTCTGTCATTTAATTTTGTATGAATTGAGTATAAAGGGACCCCAATGCAAACAATCCTAACAGCTTTCCTGTGGTCTTTATCCTTTTAGTTGACAGTGTATCAGTGTCCCATGGAAACTTCTAATAAAGTAATCAATCAATCAATCAATCAATGGGCCCATATAAGGGCCAATTTGTGCACTCTTAAAAGGTCCAATTAACACGTGCATTTTGCAGTGTAGTGTATAGCTAGCGGGAGAATAATTAGACACGTATTCCCAAACGTTTTACGCGCAATTACGCACAGCAAGAAAAAAGGAAATCCGTGTGGAAAATATTCCACCAACGAAATGTCATCAAGAAAACAAACACTCGAAGCCTTATTTAAATATACAAACGTATACAGGACGATATTAATTATCTTGGTGTTTATCCCCCGCTCATACTCGGTCTAATTATTTCTTACCTCAGCCGTGTCTAATCCTACGAACAGTGTGAAACGATGTAGCAAGAATCCGGTTTAAGAGTTATTACAGTTATTTGTGTTATTTCTTGGCACACAAAAAACTGTTAATCTCGTAGAGCTTTTGGGCCTGCGGGGCGCTGCATGCATGGCCTACTATTGCATCTTTTTAGAGAGAAAGTATAATTCCCAGGCAGCGCTGTTAACGGGTCAGGCTTGACATGTGTCCGTGACAGATACCTTACATGTTCCTCTGTTCGTGTGAAAGAGGTGCAAAGCTTGTATTTTGCCATTGTCGCCCCGGCGTTGTGTGATTATAAGGTCACACGAGTGTTTGTCTCGGTCCAGAGCGGAATACACACACACACACACACACACACACACACACACACACACACACACACACACACACACACACACACACCACACACACACACACACACACACACACACTGTCTGGAATACACACGCCTGGTGTGTATTCTAGTGTGTATTCTGCTGAGATACAGCAGCAAAGAATCAAAGCGCTTTTCTCTGCATGATAAATCATGAATTAATTGTCCATATTTGAACTCAACTGTAACACGGCGAGGTTTTAATTATCGCGTTCGCGTAGTGGGTATTTTCTTTTCTTTTCTTTCCCCCCCATGTTTTTTTTCTCTTTTTAAATTACATGCAGTGACAGAATTGGCCTATATAGGATTTGGGTGTAGGCATGAAAGAATTATTTTTGCCTCAAAATTAAATTATGTCTGAATAATTTAGGTGATCAATTTTCAGGTCGAAACCCAAAAGAGAAATTAGCCATTTTGTCCGGGACCCAAACTAGTGAAAACAGCCGATCTACAAGCGCACAATGCGGTGGTATTTCTTGTTTGTTTTAAAATGTTTACAATTATTTTTGTAATTATTGAATAAAACGCAATTCCAGCTCGGGAAGCAAACCAGTTCCTAACACACTGCATGCTAGCCTGGCAGGGCCAGATTTCTAGATAGAAATGACGACATTTCTCCCCATTAACAACAAATCCCAAACTATCCCTAACATGGTGTTTACGTCCTTTCCTCCGTCCGTGCACCAGGTGTGGTTCAAGAACCGGCGAGCGAAGTGGAGGAAGCGCGAGCGGAACTCGCAGGCGGAGCTGTGCAAGAACGGCTTCGGGCCGCAGTTCAACGGCCTCATGCAGCCCTACGAGGACATGTACCCGAGCTACACGTACAACAACTGGGCGGCCAAGGGCCTCACGTCGGCCTCGCTGACCACCAAGAGCTTCCCCTTCTTCAACTCCATGAACGTCAACCCGCTGTCCTCGCAGGCCATGTTCTCGCCGCCCAGCTCCATCTCCTCCATGTCCATGACCTCCAGCATGGTGCCGTCCGGCGTGCCCGGCTCCAGCCTCAACGGCCTCAATAACTTGAACAACCTCAGCAGCCCCTCGCTGAACTCGGGGGTCCCCGGCGCCCCGGCCTGTCCGTACGCGCCCCCGACGCCCCCTTACGTGTACCGGGACACTTGTAACTCCAGCCTGGCCAGCCTGAGACTCAAAGCCAAGCAGCACTCCAGTTTCGGATACCCCGGCGTGCAGAACCCGGCGTCCAACCTCAGCGCGTGTCAGTACGCCGTGGACAGACCGGTGTAACGATATGTTGTATGAATAGTATTACAGCCTGAAAAAATAAAAAATAAAATGAACCACAAGCCGAACTCCACCGCCAACAGGAACAAAAGACTACTTTTTCCTTTTCGCTTTCTTTTTTTCCAAAGGACACTCGAAGGCAGTGTTTCTCCAAACTTTCAAAATGTGTCTCCCCCCTTAACTCTGGCAAGTGTGTACAAATGGAACCAAATGAACCCGCCAGGGTTCATTTGGTTCCATTTGTACACTGCCAGAGTTACAGACTTGAATGGGTCAATTTAGACCCCACCTAAAGGACCCCGTCTGAGAAAATGCCAACAAGCCCAACTGTTGACAAGCCACAACTCCACCGTCCACAGGAACAAAAAGACTACTTTTTCTTTTCTCTTTCCAAAGGGCACTAGAAAACTGAACCACTGAAACAACCCCTGGACGAATTAAAAAAAGAAAAAACAACTAAAAAACAGTAGAATGGAGGCTTTAATCCTCTCCCCTCCCATGAGTAGGTCTGTGTTGTTGTGCGCCCACTGTGAATGGAGTTCCTCACAGGCCTATTTTCATCTTGAAGCTTGTCAAATTACTCTCTTTTTTTGGGGGGGTGGGGTGGGGGGGAGGGGTGGATGTTGATTATTGACTGAAAGGTTGTACATAGAATCGTTCATCTCCTTGTTTTTTGCCTCGCCAGGCCCTCCAGACTTCTCAAGATTCAATTTAAACAACGCATGTGGATTAAAAAAAAAACTAAAAACTAAACAAAACAAAAAAAGAAGGGAGAAAAAAAAATCAGAAAAAGGAATCATGTTTTGCTTGCAAAAAAAGGGGGAGGGGGTGTACATACTAAAACGCACCGGTTGTGTGTGTTTCTAACATAATATAAATTTATTCTTAAATGTCTGTGTGAATATCGATTTAGAATAGCAACAATTCTGGATTTAAAGAAAAGAAAAAAGACGCATCCTCCAAACTGTTCCGAAAAATTATTTGTTTTCCCCCCCTCTCTCTCTCTCTTTGTGTATAGTATTTGGTACGGAATTATGTTTTCTTTTTTGTTTTTTCAACATCAAAAATAAACTATTGTGTTTTATTTAATGGAAGTAAATATATTGTTCAAAACATGTGCTTGCTGGAGGACTTATTATTGGACTCGTTGAACCCGTTGTTGTGTTGGCACAGCCTGCCTTTGTCAAAGCCTGGTCGTACGGCGGTTCCACTTGATGAAAATAGACGATCTTCAAGCTCACAATACTTTGCGAATGCCAAGCCTATGAGGCTTGTAGATCTGAGGTGCAACGTGTGAGTGAGTTGAGTTGAGTAGAGCAATGACAAGTCTGTCTATAGGGCCAGCAGGCCGGATAATCTATAGCCAAAACAATGGGCCACTCCAATCCACATACTCCAATACATTTACCGCTGAAGAGGGGAAGAGATGTCCCGACAGATTAGCTGCTGAATACATGTCTGGCTTCTTAGCCAAAGGCTTGGTGCACTGGCGCTTGAAATAACACGGGAATCAACAAACAAGCGGAGGCTCTGCTGGACCACACAGGACCAGACTCCAGAGTCCATTAGACTCACTGTGTGGAGCAAGCAGGAAACATGCATGCTAACATGAATGGTGGATTTTATTCAACGATCGTGATATAATATAATGTTGTTGCAATGCGTGCACAGACTAACAATAGATATAGCTCAACAACACTATCTGATTCCACCGTTCATGTTTGAGTGAATTTATGGAGGAAAATCCACAAGCAGTTTCTAAAGGCCTGTTGTTGGTAATATCGCATATATAGAGCAATGGATAGCCTACAGATCCTCTCCTTTGTCTGCGATGGTTTGATTTGCATTAAGTATTTTATCGTCCCTACTGGGCCTACCTACAACGGTGGAGTTTGCCGAAAAGCACAGATCTTTTTTGGCAAATAACGCCTTTGGCTCTACGGAGTATATTACCTAAATTAAGCTTCATCCATTCGGTCAAAAGTGCGCCGTGGTTTCCTTAGCCTGCGTGGCTGCAGCAAATGAAAACAACGATCCGGTGCAGTGGAAATATGATTCACAAGTCAGAGCAAACAGAGCGGCGGAGGTATGTGAGGCATGGAGATAGAGGAGGAGGGTACGAGCCAGATCATGGCTCCAGGAGAAGACAAAAATAAAAACTAGGCTACCTGTTTGGTCTCGATTCAAATAATAATGTATCGCCTTAAAGCCTCCACTCCTGGAGTTGGAATTATTTGAACGTGGCGTGAGTATTTTTATGTATTTATTTCCGTGTTGTTTTAGGTAATTAATCCTAACTGGAGCATGCCACTGACTAACACAACAGCGCGTAAAGCTCACAGCAGATCTCTTTGTGCGGAACATATAAAGGTCTTAGCTCTACTGTGAAACATATAGGGTTTAAACCAACGTGAGCGCTTTTGTTTTCCTACTCAAAACGTCTGTATTGGGTCATATAGGGCAGGCCCACATGAAAATAAGCTCGATATGTTTTTGTTTGACTGTGTTAGTCTAAAGTAAAATAAACTAGAATTATGTATATTGAATAGACTGAACTATACGGGTAAATTTAGGCCTACCTATACGTCTTATACGGTCATATTTAGGCCTATACTTATTTGCCTTATAGAACTTGGAAAAAGCTAGAATGTTCTTTGTTTAAAAAACAAGGAAGGGGGGGGGGGGGTTTAGGCCATGCATGGTTAGGCTACATGGATCTTTTATCGACAATACAAAACAAGTAAAACTTTTTCTTACAGGCATATTGTGGTCTTTTTGGTAGTAGGCCATACACCAGAGCTAATTATGGTCTGATTTAGGATCTGGTTTTAACGGTTTGACGCAGCGGGGCGCAGGTCGCTTCTCATAACACAGGGCCATAGGCCAATAAATCAAAACCAATACAACCACACAATAAAACGCTATACTTGCAGATGCACTAAAACGAACACAATCCGTCCAACAACTGTGCCTAAAACTTGTATTTTTATTTTATTCTGTTTAAGTTATTATTTTACCACAAACAACCGGCTTATTTTTTGCTGCTTTGTTCTGTGCAGACTGGCTGCAGCAGGATGTGTTTTCTCCAGCATGAAATTCCTGATTTCGGAGCGGAGGCTTGTCATGAAAGACCTCATGCGGGCTGGACTGGTGATCCCCCCTTTCAGAGGAAGTAGGGCCTATGGTGCTATCACCTAATGATGGAGTCGGTAACGTGAGGTAATAATCAGGTCTGACAGGGGATAAGCCCCCGTCTGAGTCCACAATACACATCCACAATCAACACGCGGGGCGAGGAGAGCAGAGAGGAGAGGGCCTGCAGGGAGAGAGGAGTGAGCTTCATCTGGAGTTTGGACAAACATCTGCAGAGGAGGACAGAGAGCAGAGAGAATGAGAGATGACTGACTGCAACTGCAATGGACTGCACTGACGACAAGGTAAGCGATATTAAAGCAGTGGCCAATAGGCTATATTAGTGGTTTTCAACCTTTTTTTTATATCAAGGACCATTATTTATTCTGCATTTGATGAGATTTAGCCTCTCAGACCAAAACCATTGGGTCCACCACAATTCCATGCTGTATTGGTGTTTTTGGAGAGATAAAAAAAAACGTAAGGCCTATACGTGATCAAAATAAAAATGCTTCCACGTTCTCTAATTGGGTAGACTTATTGTAAAGTTGTACATTAAATAATGCAGATGTTTAAATATATTTTTTACTCTGAGCGCACCAAATGGACACGTAAAGAAGGGTCCATTTGGTTGGCAACTCTCCATCATTTTGCTGGGGACCACCTGGAACCCCCTCAGGGACCACTGGTTGAAAACCACTGGTCTATATGAGAAAGTATTTAGCACTTAAGTAACTTAAAAAGAAAACAAAACATAATGTAGGCCTTAATCTGTCATTCGGTGATTAAATAGGCTTTCACGTGAGTAGTCTATAGTAGGCTATTCCATTTTCCAGATTAATTTGGCATGCATTGAATTCTGAAAAGAAATAGTTTAAATATGTCAAAGTTTCCGAATTAGCAATTGATTCTACACTGAGCTCCTTGTCAGCACTGTTTAAATTATCAACAGTAGGCTAAATAAACTCCTTGTTCAATAGCCTATACTCATTTGCATAACTGGCTACCTTTAATCATTTGGAGCAGAATATTTTAGCAACTGACAGCGGACAAAATTACATTCGGCCTATATTTGCCACAATAATGTCAATCATATGGACATAATTATTCGGTTTTGTTTGGGCCCAAGTTACATTCATATTTATCCTGTTTAATCTTTCTTTTTTTTCCGGACAAGTAAACCCCAGCATCTTAATATGGAATTCGTTATGCCAACTGATTAGAGGGATCCAAATCGTGCACGGTGCACGCCTCCGGGAACATGTGCAAACATCCAAACACATATAGTTGCACCCACCTCCAATAAATAATTAACAAACTGTCAGTATTCAAGTCGTATCTGCATGGGTCAGAGGCATGAGTTGTTTGGAGAAACGTGTCTATATCCGCGCTGTTTAATTATGCACTAATTAGAGATTTGAACCCCTGCATAAAATTGGAAAACTTTCCCCCCCCTCCGTACACACAATACTGGCCCGTGTAAACTTGCCAGTATTAGGCTATACAGACAAGCATTCATTCAAATGAGGAAACATGCACACACAATAATTGTTATTGTAACAAGTGAATTCTGGCCAATAAAAACAGACACCGCTTGGATATTGTTTAAACGTTTAGCGTCTGGTCTTGTTGGTAGGCCTATTCATGCATGATTTGCCCGCTGTTTAAGGTGTTTAAGGAATAGTTTTTTGATAATGTAAAATTATGTTTTCATGCCGTTATTTTGAAAGCATATTCATTCTTAATTACCATTTAAAATGATGAAAATTAAACGATTTTGCACGTTTGCTTTTACTTGTCAGCCATAGTCCAAATGAATAATCTGGTCTTTCTTTCTTTCTTTCTTTCTTTCTTTCTTTCTTTCTTTCTTTCTTTTAATTGCTTGGTTTAAT